>NC_069504.1:497037556-497110056 GCF_027579735.1 Bombina bombina
CCAGTCAGTCACCTTTGCCCTCAGCTTCTTTAGCAAGGCAGTGGTCGTCTTGGAGGTGTGTTTGGGGTTGTTATGTTGGAATACTGCCCTGCGGCCCAGTTTCCGAAGAGAGGGGATCATGCTCTGCTTCAGTATGTCACAGTAAATGTTGGCATTCATGGTTTCCTCAATGAACTGTAGCTCCCCAGTGCCGGCAGCACTCATGCAGGCCCAGACCATGACACTCCCACCACTATGCTTGACTGTAGGCAAGACACACTTGTCTTTGTACTCCTGACCTGGTTGCCGTCAAACACGCTTGACACCATCTGAACCAAATAAGTTAATCTTGGTCTCATCGGACCACAGGACATGGTTCCAGTAATCCATGTCCTTAGTCTGCTTGTCTTCAGCAAACTGTTTGTAGGCTTTCTTGTGCATCATCTTTAGAAGAGGCTTCCTTCTGGGACAACAACCATGCAGACCAATTTGATGCAGTGTGCGGCGTATATGGTCTGAGCACCGACAGGCTAACCCCCACCCCTTCAACCTCTGCAGCAATGAGGCAGCACTCAGACGTCTATTTCCCAAAGACAACCTCTGGATACGACGCTGAGCGCGTGCACTCAACTTCTTTGTTCGACCATGGCGAGGCCTGTTCTGAGTGGAACCTGTCCTGTGAAACCGCTGTATGGTCTTGCCCACCGTGCTGCAGCTCAGTTTCAGGGTCTTGGCAATCTTCTTACAGCCTAGGCTCCTCAGAGAGTTTTTTGCCATGAGGTGCCATGTTGAACTTCCAGTGACCAGTATGTGAGAGTGTAAGAGCGACAACACCAAATTTAACACACCTGCTCCCCATTCACACCTGAGAACTTGTAACACTAACGAGTTACATGACACCGGGGAGGAAAAATAGCTAATTGGGCCCAATTTGGACATTTCCAATTAGGGGTGTACTCACTTTTGTTGCCAACGGTTTAGACATTAACGGCTTTGTGTTAAGTTATTTTGAGGGGACAGCAAATTTACATTGTTATACAGGCTGTACACTGACTACTTTACATTGTAGCAAAGTGTCATTTCTTCAGTGTTGGCATATGAAAAGATATAATAAAATATTTACAAAAATGTGAGGGGTGTACTCACTTTTGTAAAATACTATATATATATATATATATATATATATATATATATATATATATATATATATATATATATATATATATATATATATATATATATATATATATATATATAAATAAATGTCAGGGGTGTATCTCATTTATGTAAGAACTTACCTGATAAATTCATTTCTTTCATATTGGCAAGAGTCCATGAGCTAGTGATGTATGGGATATACAATCCTACCAGGAGGGGAAAGTTTCCCAAACCTCAAAATGCCTATAAATGCACCTCTCAACACACCCACAATTCAGTTTAAGGAATAGCCAAGTAGTGGGGTGATAGAAAAAGGAGTAAAAAAGCATACAAAAAAGAAGAACTGGAAATATAATTGTGCTTTTATACAAATAATCATAACCACAAGAAAAAGGGTGGGTCTCATGGACTCTTGCCAATATGAAAGAAATGAATTTATCAGGTAAGTTCTTACATAATTTATGTTTTCTTTCATGTAATTGGCAAGAGTCCATGAGCTAGTGGCGTATGGTATAGAAATACCCAAGATGTGGAGGGTCCACAGAAGAGTCACTAGAAAGAGAGGGATAAAATAAAAACAGCCATTTTCCGCTGAAAAAATTAAATCCACAAAAAAAATAAAGGTTTTTTTCTCATAAATTGAAAGAAAAAACTTAAAACATTAGCAGAAGAATCAAACTGAAACAGCCGCCTGAAGAACTTTTCTACCAAAGACTGCTTCAGAAGAAGCAAATACATCAAAATGGTAAAATTTTGTAAATGTATGCAAAGAAGACCAAGTTGCTGCTTTGCAAATCTGATCAACTGAAGCTTCATTCTTAAAATCCCAAGAAGTGGAGACTGATCTAGTAGAATGAGCTGTGATCCTCTGAGGCGGGGACTGTCCCGCCTCCAAATAAGCTTTATGAATCAAAAGCTTTAACCAAGATGCCAAATAAATGGCGGAAGCTCTTACCTTTCCTAGGACCAGAGAAGACAACAAATAGACTAGAAGTCTTCCTGAAATCTTTAGTAGATTCAACATAATATTTCAAAGCTCTTACAACATCCAAAGAATGCAAAGATCTTTCAAGAGCATTCTTGGGATTAGGACATATATATATATATATATACACATACATACATACATACATACATACATACATACATACATATATACATACACATATACACACACAAACATATATATATATATATATATATATATACATACATACACACTATCATTCATGTACATAATATTGCATTTAAATACAAAAATATATTGTTCAGTTTAATTAACAATGGTCTAGTAACTAGACCATTGTTAATTAAACTGAAAAATATATTTTTGTATTTAAATGCAATATTATGTACATGAATAGTAAAAGATTACTTTTAAAGAGCAGATAATTTCAATAAGGAATACAAATAACAGACTTACTCCTGCAAGTTACGCTTCAGTGATTACAGGACCATTAAGCAGTAAAACACGGAGCTACACTCCCTCCCACATAACCTACTCCCCTCATAGCTAACATTTGGAGACAACTTAACCCTAATGTTTGCCAGAAAGGGTTATACTATTACAGCTCTCTCTGTTAAAAAAGTGTTTTACCTCCAGTGGACTGAGCTTGCCGAGCTGGCAATTAAAGTAAACAAAATACAGAGCAGAGATGCACATCCGGTCTCCAAGCAGACTAAATCCGACAGATCGGATGTATTTAAGAAAAAAAAAATTAAACTTCCTCCTCTCTAGCTACACTGTGTTAAATAAATCTTAGCACAGAGCAGATCTGTTTGAAGAGTCCTGCAGTTTCTGCATTTGTCCTGCACTTTCTGCGATGACATCGACGATCACACTATGTTCTGCCTTGGGGCATGTCAGCATTCCATGATTTAAGCCATAAAGCTCTTCTAGCCAGAATAGCTAAAGACATATATTTAACATTAATCTTGATGATATCAAAAATAGCATCACATATAAAATGATTAGCATGTTTAAGCAAACGAACAATGCTAGACAAATCAAGATCTGTTTCCTGATGTGTTAAGCAGCTGCAACATCAGCCATAGAAATGGCAGGCCTGAGAATATAGCCAGAATGTAAAACATAATTTATGTAAGAACTTACCTGATAAATTCATTTCTTTCATATTAGCAAGAGTCCATGAGCTAGTGACGTATGGGATATACATTCCTACCAGGAGGGGCAAAGTTTCCCAAACCTTAAAATGCCTATAAATACACCCCTCACCACACCCACAATTCAGTTTAACGAATAGCCAAGAAGTGGGGTGATAAGAAAAAAGTGCGAAAGCATAAAAAATAAGGAATTGGAATAATTGTGCTTTATACAAAAAAATCATAACCACCACAAAAAAGGGCGGGCCTCATGGACTCTTGCTAATATGAAAGAAATTAATTTATCAGGTAAGTTCTTACATAAATTATGTTTTCTTTCATGTAATTAGCAAGAGTCCATGAGCTAGTGACGTATGGGATAATGACTACCCAAGATGTGGATCTTTCCACACAAGAGTCACTAGAGAGGGAGGGATAAAATAAAGACAGCCAATTCCTGCTGAAAATAATCCACACCCAAAATAAAGTTTAATGAAAAACATAAGCAGAAGATTCAAACTGAAACCGCTGCCTGAAGTACTTTTCTACCAAAAACTGCTTCAGAAGAAGAAAATACATCAAAATGGTAGAATTTGGTAAAAGTATGCAAAGAGGACCAAGTTGCCGCTTTGCAAATCTGATCAACCGAAGCTTCATTCCTAAACGCCCAGGAAGTAGAAACTGACCTAGTAGAATGAGCTGTAATCCTCTGAGGCGGAGTTTTACCCGACTCAACATAGGCAAGATGAATTAAAGATTTCAACCAAGATGCCAAAGAAATGGCAGAAGTTTTCTGGCCTTTCTAGAACCGGAAAAGATAACAAATAAACTAGAAGTCTATCGGAAAGACTTAGTAGCTTCAACATAATATTTCAAAGCTCTAACAATATCCAAAGAATGCAACGATTTCTCCTTAGAATTCTTAGGATTAGGACATAATGAAGGAACCACAATGTCTCTACTAATGTTGTTGGAATTCACAACTTAGGTAAAAATTCAAAAGAAGTTCGCAACACCGCCTTATCCTGATGAAAAATCAGAAAAGGAGACTCACAAGAAAGAGCAGATAATTCAGAAACTCTTCTGGCAGAAGAGATGGTCAAAAGGAACAAAACTTTCCAAGAAAGTAATTTAATGTCCAATGAATGCATAGGTTCAAATGGAGGAGCTTGAAGAGCCCCCAGAACCAAATTCAAACTCCAAGGAGGAGAAATTGACTTAATGACAGGCTTTATACGAACCAAAGCTTGTACAAAACAATGAATATCAGGAAGAATAGCAATCTTTCTGTGAAAAAGAACAGAAAGAGCAGAGATTTGTCCTTTCAAGGAACTTGCGGACAAACCCTTATCTAAACCATCCTGAAGAAACTGTAATATTCTCGGTATTCTAAAAGAATGCCAAAAAAAAAATGATGAGAAAGACACCAAGAAATATAAGTCTTCCAGACTCTATAATATATCTCTCTGGATACAGATTTACGAGCCTGAAACATAGTATTAATCACAGAGTCAGAGAAACCTCTTTGACCAAGAATCAAGCGTTCAATCTCCATACCTTTAAATTTAAGGATTTCAGATCCTGATGGAAAAAAGGACCTTGAGACAGAAGGTCTGGTCTTAACGGAAGAGTCCACGGTTGGCAAGAGGCCATCCGGACAAGATCCGCATACCAAAACCTGTGAGGCCATGCCGGAGCTACCAGCAGAACAAACGAGCATTCCTTCAGAATCTTGGAGATTACTCTTGGAAGAAGAACTAGAGGCGGAAAGATATAGGCAGGATGATACTTCAAAGGAAGTGATAATGCATCCACTGCCTCCGCCTGAGGATCCCGGGATCTGGACAGATACCTGGGAAGTTTCTTGTTTAGATGAGAAGCCATCAGATCTATTTCTGGAAGTTCCCACATTTGAATAATCTGAAGAAATACCTCTGGGTGAAGAGACCATTCGCCCGGATGCAACGTTTGGCGACTGAGATAATCCGCTTTCCAATTGTCCATACCTGGGATATGAACCGCAGAGATTAGACAGGAGCTGGATTCCGCCCAAACCAAAATTCGAGATACTTCTTTCATAGCCAGAGGACTGTGAGTCCCTCCTTGATGATTGATGTATGCCACAGTTGTGACATTGTCTATCTGAAAACAAATGAACAACTCTCTCTTCAGAAGAGGCCAAGACTGAAGAGCTCTGAAAATTGCACGGAGTTCCAAAATATTGATCGGAAATCTCACCTCCTGAGATTCCCAAACCCCTTGTGCCGTCAGATACCCCCACACAGCTCCCCAACCTGTAAGACTTGCATCTGTTGAGATTATAGTCCAGGTCGGAAGAACAAGAAGCCCCCTGAACTAAACGATGGTGATCTGTCCACCATGTCAGAGAGTGTCGTAAAATCGGTTTAAAGATATTAATTGAGATATCTTTGAGTAATCCCTGCACCATTGGTTCAGCATACAGAGCTGAAGAGGTCGCATGTGAAAACGAGCAAAGGAGATCGCATCTGATGCGGCAGTCCTAAGACCCAACATTTCCATGCATAAGGC
Source organism: Bombina bombina (assembly GCF_027579735.1). Classification (NCBI taxonomy): domain Eukaryota; kingdom Metazoa; phylum Chordata; class Amphibia; order Anura; family Bombinatoridae; genus Bombina; species Bombina bombina. The sequence goes on from NC_069504.1 coordinate 497,043,347, forward strand.
TACCAAAGGGAATGATTGTGACTGAAGGTTTTGACAAGCTGATATCAATGTTAAACTTCTCTTGTCTGACAAGGACAGAGTCATAGACACTGAATCTATCTAGAAACCTAAAAAGGTTACCCTTGTCTGAGGAATCAATGAATTGATTGGTAAATTGATCCTCCAACCATGAACTTGAAGAAACAACACAAGTCGATTCGTATGAGATTCTTCGAAAACGAGAAGACTGAGCAAGTACCAAGATATCGTCCAAATAAGGAAATACCAAAACCCTGTTCTCTGATTACAGAAAGAAGGGCACCGAGAACCTTTGAAAAAAATTCTTGGAACTGAGGATAGGCCAAACGGTAGAGCCAAAAAACTGGTAATGCTTGTCTAAAAAGAGAATCTCAGACACTAAAAGTGATCTGGATGAATCGGAATATGCAGATACACATCCTGTAAATCTATTGTAGACATATAATGCCCTTGCTAAACAAAAGGCAGGATAGTCCTACAGTAACCATCTTGAATGTTGGTATCCTAACATAACGATTCAATAATGATAGATCCGGAACTGGTCTGAAGGAATTGACCTTCTTTGGTACAATGAAGAGATAAAATAAAACCCCAGCCCCTGTTCGAGAACTGGAACTGGCATAAATACTCCAGCCAACTCTAGATCTGAAACACATTTCAGAAATGCTGAGCCTTTGCTGTGTTAACTGGGACACGGGAAAGAAAAAAAATCTCTTAGCAGGAGGCCTTAACTTGAAGCCAAATCTGTACCTTTCTGAAACAATGTTCTGAAACCAGAGATTGAGAACGGAATTGATCCAAATTTCTTTGAAGAAAACGTAATCTGCCCCATACCAGCTGAGCTGGAATAAGGGCCGCACCTTCATAGGTACTTAGGAGCTGGCTATAGGTTTCTATAAGGCTTGGATATATTCCAAACTGGAAATAGTTTCCAAACTGATACCGCTCCTGAGGATGAAGGATCAGGCTTTTGTTCCTTGTTGTGAGGAACGAAAATGATTATTTACCCTGGAAAGAAAGGGAAAGCAAAGTTGACTTAGAAGACATATCAGCATTCCAAGTTTAATCCATAAAGCTTTTCTAGCTAAAATAGCTAGAGACATATACCTGACATCAACTCTAATGATATCAAAAGATGGTATCACCAATAAAATTATTAGCATGTTATAGAATAATAATAATGCTATAAAATTATGATCTGTTACTTGTTGCGCTAAAGCTTCTAACCAAAAAGTTGAAGCTGCAGCAACATCCGCTAAAAATATAGCAGGTCTAAGAAGATTACCTGAACATAAGTAAGCTTTTCTTAGAAAGGATTCAATTTTCCTATCTAAAGGATCCTTAAATGAAGTACTATCTGCCGTAGGAATAGTAGTACATTAGCAGGAGTAGAGACAGCCCCATAACCTTAGGGATTTTTGTCCCAAAAAACTCTAATCTGTCAGATGGCACAGGATATAATTGCTTAAACGTCTAGAAGGAGTAAATAAATTACCCAAATTATTCCATTCCCTGGAAATTACTTCAGAAATAGCATCAGGGAGATAAAACACTTCTGGAATAACTACAGGAGATTTAAAAACCTTATTTAAACGTTTACATTTAGTATCAAGAGGACCAGAATCCTCTATTTCTAATGCAAATAATACTTCTTTAAGTAAAGAACGAATAAATTCCATCTTGAACAAATACAAAGATTTATCAGCATCAACCTCTGAGACAGAAACCTCTGAACCAGAAGAACCATTATCAGTATCAGAATGATGATGTTCATTTAAAAATTCATCTGAAAAAAGAGAAGTTTTAAAAGACTTTTATGTATACTAGAAGGAGAAATAACAGACATAGCCTTCTTAATGGATTTAAAAAATAAAATCTCTTATGTTATCAGGAACACTCTGAAAATTAGATGTTGACGGAACAGCAACAGGTAATGTAACAGTACTAAAGGAAATTTTATCTGCATTAATAAGTTTGACATGACATGCAATACAAACAACAGCTGGAGAAACAGATACCAAAAGTTTATAGCAGATACACTTAGCTTGGTAGCTCCAGCACTGGGCAGTGATTTTCCTGAAGTATCTTCTGACTCAGTTGCAACGTGGAACATCTTGCAATATGTAAAAGAAAAAAACAACATATAAAGCAAAATTGATCAAATTCCTTAAATGACAGTTTCAGGAATGGGAAAAAAATGCCAGTGAACAAGCTTCTAGCAACCAGAAGCAATAAATAATGTGACTTAAATAATGTGGAGACAAAAGTGACGCCCATATTTTTTAGCGCCAAAAAAGACGCCCACATTATTTGGCGCCTAAATGCTTTTGGCGCCAAAAATGACGCCACATCCGGAACGCCGACATTTTTGACGCAAAAAAACGTCAAAAAATGACGCAACTTCCGGCGACACGTATGACGCCGGAAACAGAAAAAAAAATTTGCGCCAAAAAAGTCAGCGCCAAGAATGACGCAATAAAATGAAGCATTTTCTGCCCCCGCGAGCCTAACAGCCCACAGGGAAAAAGTCAAATTTTTTAAGGTAAGAAAAAATGATTGAAACAAATGCATTTATCCCAAATATGAAACTGACTGTCTGAAAAATAAGGAATGTTGAACATTCTGAGTCAAGGCAAATAAATGTTTGAATACATATATTTAGAACTTTATATAAAGTGCCCAACCATAGCTTAGAGTGTCACAGAAAATAAGACTTACTTACCCCAGGACACTCATCTACATGTTTGTAGAAAGCTAAACCAGTACTGAAACGAAAATCAGCAGAGGTAATGGTATATATAAGAGTATATCGTCGATCTGAAAAGGGAGGTAAGAGATGAATCTCTACGACCGATAACAGAGAACCTATGAAATAGACCCCGTAGAAGGAGATCACTGCATTCAAATAGGCAATACTCTCCTCACATCCCTCTGACATTCACTGCACGCTGAGAGGAAAACCGGGCTCCAACTTGCTGCGGAGCGCATATCAACGTAGAATCTAGCACAAACTTACTTCACCACCTCCATCGGAGGCAAAGTTTGTAAAACTGAATTGTGGGTGTGGTGAGGGGTGTATTTTTAGGCATTTTAAGGTTTGGGAAACTTTGCCCCTCCTGGTAGGAATGTATATCCCATACGTCACTAGCTCATGGACTCTTGCTAATTACATGAAAGAAATAAGCATTCCTTAGATAAGATTCAATCTTCCTATCTAAATGATCCTTAAAAGAAGTACTATCTTCCATAGGAATAGTAGTACGTTTGGCAAAACTCCAAATTAGCCACTGGTAAAGGATATAACTTCTTAAACCTAGAAGAAGGATTAAAATAAGCACCAGGCTTAGACCATTCCTTAGCAATCACATCAGAAACCACATCTGGAACAGGAAAAACCTCAGGAGTAATCACAGAAGGTTTAAAAACAGAATTTAAACGTTTACTGGTTTTGTTATCAAGAGGATCAGACTCCTTAATACCCAAAGTAACCAATACTTCTTTCAACAAAGACCAAATATATTCAATCTTAAAAAGATAAGTAGATTTATCAATTTCAATGTCTGAAGTAGTATCTTCTGAAGCACAGAGATCCTCTTCAGAGGAGGATATTTCAGTATGTTGTCAGTCATCAAAAATTTCATCAGTTTTATGAGAAGTTTTAAAAGACCTTTTACGTTTATTAGAAGGTGGAATAGCAGACATAGCCTTCTGTATTGCATCAGCAATATAATTTTTCATATCAACAGGGATATCATGTACATTAGATGTTGAAGGAACAACAAGTGCTGTACTAGTACTAATAGAAACATTATCGGCATGCAAAAGCTAATCATGACAACTGTTACATAATATAGCCGGAGATATAATCTCAGCTTGCTTACAACAGATACACTTAGCTTTAGTAGAACTGTTTTCAGGCAGCATGGTTCCTACAGTAGCTTCTGAGACAGGATCAGACTGAGACACCTTGCAAAACGTAAAAGAAAAAATAACATTTAAACAAAATATCCAATTTCCTCATATAGCAGTTTCAGGAATGGGAAAAAATGCAAATGTTAAAGCAAATGCTAAGCAAAAAAAGCAAACAGCATAGCCCTCTAGAATATAAAGAGAGCAAGGAGCATAAAGGAAGTGGGGTAATATAACCAAAAAATAATTTGGCGCCAAGTATGACGCACAACGCAAAGTGAAAATTTTGTGGCACCAAATATCCGGAAATGACTCAACTCGCGTCATAACCAGCGTGACTTCGCGCCAAACAAACTAACGTCAATAAAGACACAGGAAATTACTAAACTTGCAACACTATAGACACAAGTTTGCGCCAACAAAATTGCGCTAAAATAACGCAATAAATAACAGCATTTTGCGCCCTCGCGAGCCTAGATTTGCCTGCGAAATTTAAGGAAAAAACAAGTCAAATTGGGAAAAAAAACTAAACCCCAGGTAAGAAAATTTAAAAAATTAACTTCTTAAAACATGATTCTCATACTGAAACTGATAGACTGCAAATGGGAAATACACATAGACCTGACTCATGGCAAATATAAGTAAATACATATATTAATTAAAATATTAATACATAAAGCGCCAAACATAGCTGAGAGTGTCTTAAATAATGATACATACTTACCGAAGACACCCATCCACATATAGCAGACAGCCAAACCAGTACTGAAAACTATCAGCAGAGGTAACGTATAAGAGTATATCGTTGATCTGAAAAGGGAGGTAGGAGATGAATCCCTACGACCGATAACAGAAAACCCTTGAGAAGATTTCCTATGAGTGAAACCATAAAAATCAACAGGCAATACTCTCTTCACGTCCCACTGACAAACACTGTACTCAGAGGAATTGGGCTTCAGAACGCTTAGAAGCGCTTATCATAGAAGAAAACATAAAAATCAAGCACAAACTTACTTCACCACCTCCATAGGAGGCAAAGTTTGTAAAACTGAAGTATGTGTGTGGTGGGAGGTGTATTAATAGGCATTTTAAGATTTGGGAAACTTTGCCCTCCTGGTAGAAATGTATATCCCATACGTCACTAGCTCATGGACTCTTGTCATTTACATGAAAGAAAAGGAATCTATTACAACAGGTATACAAAGATCTATATACCAGTAACAGTAATCATATGTTAAAGGGAGAGTTCACTGTTTTTCCCTGAATGTGTTCCCCATGACTTGTTTTAACAGCTGCAGTGAATAAAATGTGTGAGAAATTGCTCATGTATGCTTCTTTTATCAAAAAAATAGTTAGATTTGCTCTTTGAAACCAGAGCCCATCAAAATAGGCTAAGCTTGAAGACAGATCAGATATCATTATCTTATCACTCAAATGCTTCCCTTTCTTATCTCTGTCTCTGTACAATACTTAAAAACAGCAATTGAAAATTAACATTTTAGAGTTTTATCTCTTCCACCTCCCACTGTGAGTCTAATTGCTTCTGCTGGCTGTGTCTACCTGATTACTCAATAGCCTATAACTAGGTATAGAAACTTTCAGTATAGGTAGTGATACCACAGACTAAATCAGCTATTTCAAATGTCAATATAAAGGTGAATGAGCCATTTGTAAACAATTTAATACACTCCAGCAGGTAAAATGGATCATTGGGAAAAAATTAAAGGAGAGAACGTTTTGGGGTAAACTGTTCCTTTAAATAATCAATTCTGGAACAAAATTCAGCGGAGCTCTTGCTCCTATTTGAGTTACACATAAAAGTGCCTTGAAGCGACTGTTTTGCTAAAGGACTAAACACTGGGTGGCAACACAAAAAAATAAGTTCATATAAAAAATGAACATTAGGCACAAAAACACATTACCTCCAAACTCTCCTTTTCCAATACTCTGCAGAAGTTTCAGGTCTTTCATCTTAAGAGCCCAGCCACCTAAAAACAGATCAAGGGATCAGAGCACAGGGTGAGGGGTGAATGTGGTAAAGACAGCATGAGACGGATACAGGTGAGAATGAGGTACAGAGATTCAAATGATCAGCAGATAAAGAGACAATGCTGAGCACGGAAAGAAGAAAAAGAAGAAAGAAATGGATGGAAATAAGATAAAAATATGACAGTTGGAATGATGGGAAAAGGAAGAATATTACATAAGGGAGACAAGAAGGAATACAATTAAAACTGCAGAAAGAGAATGAAAGAGAGAATATTAGGTTGTGTGCTTTAGGTTATGCCCTTTGAAGATGGTTATTGTCTTACTCCGGGAGAATTCATCCTGAGCAGCAATGGTCCCCTCCATCAGTTTGGGTTTCATGAGATTAGTGCACAGTCCATCTGCATCATTGGTGTAGTGCTGGGGAAGTGGAGAATGAATAGTTACTGCAAATGTCTAAACTATCAACTGTAGTTTTTCATTTGGCCACTAGAGGTCACATCAAGCATGTGCAAGAAATTACTAAAGCTTATAAATTTCACCCAGATGGCCATAACTAGGACTGGAAATGTCTAATACTCCACTAGCTACTGGCTACAAACTGCAGTGGAGTAATACAAATATAGCAGATAACACAGAGTGCAATATAACATTTTCCTTCGGAGTGGCAAACTAAAGGGATATATTTAACTGGAACTGAATCGAATAAAATGAAGAATACAATATTGGTTCATTTATTAGATAAACAGTCATGAAACATTTTTTCATGATTCATATAGAATATGCAATAGTAAACAACTTTCTAATTTACTTCTATTATAAAAAAAAATTTTGTTGAAAAATCAGGCTAAGCTCTGGAGCGTGCACGTGTCTGGAACATTATATGGCGGCAGATTTGCAAGAATGGTATCCATTTGCAAGAGAACTAGATGACAGCAATATTTCCTGTCATGTAGTGCTCCAGACACCTATTTAGGTATCTCTTAAACAACGAATACCTTGGGAACACCTAGGGAGAGACACGCAGGGGCTGGGTACAATCTTTTAGAAAAGTTTGACTAATTATTTATCTACAAAAATTCACATACCCTTTAATGGTGAATTTTGTAGACAAATCATTAGATAAACTTTTATAAAGGATTGTGATCGACTCCCTAATTCGAAACATAAAATCAAACAAATCCCTTTCAGGTGTTGGAAAAACTTGTCAGATCTGTACGCCTCATGGAGGCCGTAGCAAGATTACGGAAGCAAGCCTGAAGTGCTGGCATATTTATCTATGTATTTCATCCGTACTGTTACAATTTTCTGTAATACATGGTGAAGAACTGAACAGAGCAGAAAACTAAACCAATGTTAGAAGTTATCCCTTGTGAGATCAATGCCATCTTGAAGAAATGATAAACCTGTAAAGAAGAGAGAAAACCCAGTAGAAAACGGGTCACAAAAAAGAATCCCATGTCCTTCAGAATCAAGCTTTTTCAAAACTTGTGGCATTGCAAAGGTAAAGGGCAGAAAGAACAACCCCCCCCCCCCCCCACACACACACACACACCTTTTTAAGCACAAACTCAGTCTGAAAAGTGTTTTAGGGTGTATTCTGATACAAAATATAGACATAGAAAATGGTAAGTTTAGTGTAATAACCAGTACAATTAATCATATTCTTTAGTAAATGAACATGTAAAGGTACAATGCACTTATCTCACCCTGAATCACATTTTCCCAATTGGCCTTTTGACTGTCTTTGATCATGCCATTAACTAATTACAGGAATCAGCTGAATGCTCTGTCCTATAAAAATAACACTAGCATTGGAGGGGTTAGCATTGCAGGTTTAGATAGCAGTATTGCAACATCATCTGTTCACATATTTTCAGTGAGCATTTATAAGTGAGGCACTAAGAATTAGGCAAAATAATTATACAAGAAATGAACAAGGATTGGACAAGGGACAAAGCAAGTTCTGTTGTAATATAGAGTTTTATCCACTTTTTGCAGACGCCTAGATTTAGAGTTCTGCGGCCAAAGGGGTGCGTTAGCTACGCATGCTTTTTTCCCCCTGCACCTTTTAAATACCGCTGGTATTTAGAGTTCACAGAAGGGCTGTGTTAGGCTCCAAAAAGGGAGCGTAGAGCATAATTTAACGCCACTGCAACTCTAAATACCAGCGGTGCTTACGGACGTGGCCAGCTTCAAAAACGTGCTCGTGCACGATTCCCCCATAGGAAACAATGGGGCAGTTTGAGCTGAAAAAAAAACCTAACACCTGCAAAAAAGCAGCGTTCAGCTCCTAACGCAGCCCCATTGTTTCCTATGGGGAAACACTTCCTAAGTCTGCACCTAACACCCTAACATGTACCCCGAGTCTAAACACCCCTAACCTTACACTTATTAACCCCTAATCTGCTGCCCCCGCTATCGCTGACCCCTGCATTTTATTATTAATCCCTAATCTGCCGCTCCGTACACCGCCACAACCTACATTATAGCTATGTACCCCTAATCTGCTGCCCCTAACACCGCCGACCCCTATATTATATTTATTAACCCCTAATCTGTCGCCCCCGACGTCGCCGCCACCTACCTACAATTATTAACCCCTAATCTACCGTACCTCACCGCTACTATAATAAAGTTATTAACCCCTAATTCGCCTCACTCCCGCCTCAAAAACCCTATAATAAATAGTATTAACCCCTAATCTGCCCTCCCTTACATCACCGACACCTAACTTCAAGTATTAACCCCTAATCTGCCGACCAGACCTCGACACTACTCTAATAAATGTATTAACCCCTAAAGCTAAGTCTAACCCTAACACTAACACCCCCCTAAGTTAAATATAATTTTTATCTAACAAAATAAAATAAATCTTATTAAATAAATTATTCCTATTTAAAGCTAAATACTTACCTGTAAAATAAACCCTAATATAGCTACAATATAAATAATAATTATATTGTAGCTATTTTAGGATTAATATTTATTTTACAGGCAACTTTGTATTTATTTTAACCAGGCACAATAGCTATTAAATAGTTAAGAACTATTTAATAGCTACCTAGTTAAAATAATTACAAAAGTACCTGTAAAATAAATCCTAACCTAAGTTACAATTAAACCTAACACTACACTATCAATAAATAAATTAAATACAAATACCTACAAATAAATACACTAACTAAAGTACAAAAAATAAAAAAGAACTAAGTTACAAAAAATAAAAAAAGAACTAAGTTACAAAAAATAAAAAAATAATTTACAAACATTATAAAAATATTACAATTTTAAGCTAATTACACCTACTCTAAGCCCCCTAATAAAATAACAAAGCCCCCCAAAATAAAAAAATGCCCTACCCTATTCTAAAATAAAAATTGAAAAGCTCTTTTACCTTACCAGCCCTTAAAAGGGCCTTTTGCGGGGCATGCCCCAAAGAATTCTGCTCTTTTGCCTGTAAAAAAAAAACATACAATACCCCGCCCCAACATTACAACCCACCACCCACATACCCCTAATCTAACCCAAACCACCCTTAAATAAACCTAACACTAAGCCCCTGAAGATCTTCCTACCTTGTCTTCACCACGCCGGGTATCACCGATCCGTCCAGAAGAGGGTCCGAAGTCTTCCTCCTATCCGGGGCTGAAGAGGTCCATCATCCGGCTGAAGTCTTCTATCAAGCGGCATCTTCAATCTTCTTTCTTCCGGATCCATCTTCATCCCGCCGACGCGGAACATCCATCCTGGCCGACGACTTCCCGACGAATGACGGTTCCTTTAATCGGAACAGCCAATAGAATGCGAGCTCAATCTGATTGGCTGATTGGATCAGCCAATCGGATTGAACTTAAATCTGATTGGCTGATTCAATCAGCCAATCAGAATTTTCCTACCTTAATTCCGATTGGCTGATAGAATCCTATCAGCCAATCGGAATTCGAGGGACGCCATCTTGGATGACGTCCCTTAAAGGAACCGTCATTCGTCGGGAAGTCGTCGGCCAGGATGGATGTTCCGCGTTGGTGGGATGAAGATCGATCCGGAAGAAAGAAGATTGAAGATGCCGCTTGATAGAAGACTTCAGCCGGATGATGGATCTCTTCAGCCCCCGCTTGGATAACGACTTCAGCCGGATGATGGACCTCTTCAGCCCCCGCTTGGATAAAGACTTCAGCCGGATGATGGACCTCTTCAGCCCCGGATAGGAGGAAGACTTCGGACCCTCTTCTGGACGGATCGGTGATACCCGGCGTGGTGAAGACAAGGTAGGAAGATCTTCAGGGGCTTAGTGTTAGGTTTATTTAAGGGTGGTTTGGGTTAGATTAGGGGTATGTGGGTGGTGGGTTGTAATGTTGGGGGGGTATTGTATGTTTTTTTTACAGGCAAAAGAGCAGAATTCTTTGGGGCATGCCCCGCAAAAGGCCCTTTTAAGGGCTGGTAAGGTAAAAGAGCTTTTCAATTTTTATTTTAGAATAGGGTAGGGCATTTTTTTATTTTGGGGGGCTTTGTTATTTTATTAGGAGGCTTAGAGTAGGTGTAATTAGCTTAAAATTGTTGTAATATTTTTATAATGTTTGTAAATTATTTTTTTATTTTTTGTAACTTAGTACTTTTTTATTTTTTGTAACAGTTCTTTTTTTATTTTTTGTACTTTAGTTAGTGTATTTATTTGTAGGTATTTGTATTTAATTTATTTATTGATAGTGTAGTGTTAGGTTTAATTGTAGATAATTGTAGGTAGTTTATTTAATTAATGTATTGATAGTGTAGTGTTAGGTTTAATTGTAACTTAGGTTAGGATTTATTTTACAGGTACTTTTGTAATTATTTTAACTAGTTCTTAACTATTTAATAGCTATTGTACCTGGTTAAAATAAATACAAAGTTGCGGGGGAGTGGCTAAGAGGCGACCATGATCAGTCGCATTTTATGAAGCTCCTGGGAATATTCTCTGGATTCATTAATAAAATAGGGATATAACTTTTATTCTACTCAAATATACACAAGATCCCTGCACTGCTAGTTTTGCAGTACTGAAAGTCTCCGTGATTCCCGCATCAGTCCAAACAGGAGCTGATTTAGCCTACTAAGACACTAGGCCGTCACCGCTAACTGGAGCCCACAAAAACCTACATCGATCATTCAAGCCCGATGATTCTCTCTCTGGGTTCCAGGATTGTTTTATATTAATATTCATATCTGTGGACTGTAGCCCCAGGGAGATTATCACATCCGGACATCGCTGTTGAACAACTGTAAGTCACTGGTGACGGTCTACACATTTCTATTTCTTCACATAATCTAACCCCCCCCGGTTATCCGGGTTTAAGCGGCATAGTGGACTGCTGGCTACATATAGCAGGAAGGAGGACTTTAGCCTTACCGCACTAACTTTATTCCGAGATCTTCTCCGAAAGATGGATACACAATTTGAAAACCTCAGGACTGAAGTCAGGGAGGCCTGCATGAAAGATGGTGCCCAGCCGTCACTCTCATCTAAGCACGCTCTCAATATAGCACCGGAGTTATGCTTTCCAACAGATCTGCCTATAGCCACTAGTGCCGCAGAGACTAAGGAAACCCCAAGATCCGGGAAAGTTAACAGCTCAGGAGGAAGCTTAAAAACACCCGACTCACTTGCCTCGCACGGTCCGACAGTGACATTGCAGCAAACCCTGACGCTGAACATCACCTTACCACACAATTTTGAGCAACCTACATCAGGTCAGCCTACATCGAGTTTCCAGCGGAGTAGCTCAGTTACAGTTAGCAGCCTGAATTTTGACCCCCAGCTCCCTCGGGCCTGTTTGGGAGATGCGGCCGGCTCCTGGATAGGCGATTGGGGAAGCCACCATACTTACCTCATAGCAAAGTACTTCTATGAGGGGGTCAAGGTTCCGACATATACTCCTCCAGGACAACCTTGCACAAGAGACTGCCGTGATCCCATCTTGAGCCCAACCAAGGATACATATGCAGAGCTGGACTTTCCGTGAAGCAGCTTGGACTTGAGCAGAGAAGGTATAGGCTAGCTATAAATCTGTTTTTCTTTTCTTTTTTTTTAATCTTGTTTTTCCTAAGGAAAATGTTTACCGAGTTTGTAATTGTATGTGAGCTGCATTTATAGTATGTGAGCTTTGTACATGAGCTTTATTTACTCCCATGCCTCTTCTCTCAGTTTTTTCTCTCTTGTTTTAGCATTCAGCTAATAGTGGATTTTTTTTTATATGTTTATGATGTAACATCTATATCACTCTGTTGAACCTTATCATATTGTGCTAGGTGACCCCTAGGGCACTGATTCGATTGTATTAAGCCATGCATACACAGCAGACATAATCATAGTCTCCTGACACATAATTTAGAGTTAATCCCCCCCTACTAATGGCCCTCTAATAGACATTACATTCCCCATTTATTTAGAGATGAGAGGGCTTAGAGCCCAGATTTTAATAGATTAAAACACTTTAACCTTATACATGGGCCCTAATTGTAAAATGTGTGTAATACTGTTTCAGATCTTGCATATACTCCTATTATAGGGTCTTAGGCTTATACTTGTAGATTATCCTTAGAACTGAATCTTACTTACCCCACCTAAGGACTAACTGCGTCATATGCTTATATGCCTCAATAGAGTCTAACATCCTCCATCTCACCTTTGTTCGCCCTTATATGCCCTACTCCTATCCAACATTCTTTATTCGACATTGATCTAACCTTCTAGTCATTTTCTCTTTTTTTATTTATTTTACTTTTTGTTACCCACTGCTCTTGCGAATAGGCATTTCCTCTACCAATTTATAACATATATTCTTATTACCTTCAATATACATATGTTAACTCCCAATAGACAGATACTCCATCCTGCTTATATTATATTTTATTATAAAACAATGCTTTGCTAGCACCCACGAGTCCAGTCCCCCTCCCTAACTCCACATTTGAGCGGCTCTTGACTGCTGAACCCCCCTCCCTATATTCGAACAGCTAGGCCCAAGAGTGGCCATTTCATAAGCTAATTTCCTACTCTAGGTTGTTTTACTTTTCATGGGTCCAAGAGTGAGCCCTTGTCTCCAAAGAGGATGTAAATATAAGATACGCATAATAAAACTGAGGTTCAAGACACTTTTACACAGCACCCAAACATGATCCACTATTCATACCTAATTTTGCATGTAAGTTTTATTGACTAGTGATTGCTTTTGTTTCTAGTAAGTACGCTTTTCACTGTGTTATATGGGTGATGTGACGTTTCATCTTTGTTGTTTAACATGCATAACCTCAATAAAAAAAAAATATTTAAAAAAAAAATAAAAAAATAATAAATACAAATAAATACAAAGTTGCCTGTAAAATAAATATTAATACTAAAATAGCTACAATATAATTATTATTTATATTGTAGCTATATTAGGGTTTATTTTACAGGTAAGTATTTAGCTTTAAATAGGATTAATTTATTTAATAAGATTTATTTTATTTCGTTAGATAAAAATTATATTTAACTTAGGGGGGTGTTAGGGTTAGACTTATCTTTAGGGGTTAATACATTTATTAGAGTAGCGGTGAGGTCCGGTCGGCAGATTAGGGGTTAATAATTGTAGGTAAGGTAGCGGCGACGTTGGGGGGGGGCAGATTAGGGGTTAATAAATATTATGTAGGGGTCGGCGGTGTTAGGGGCAGCAGATTAGGGGTACATAGGGATAATGTAAGTGGCGGCGGTGTGCGGTCGGCAGATTAGGGGTTAAATAAATTTATTAGAGTGGCGGCGATGTGGGGGGGCCTCGGTTTAGGGGTACATAGGTAGTTTATGGGTGTTAGTGTACTTTAGAGCACAGTAGTTAAGAGCTTTATGAACCGGCGTTAGCCCAGAAAGCTCTTAACTCCTGGCTTTTCTCTGCGGCTGGAGACTCACTTCAGCCAAGACTCTAAATACCGGCGTTAGAAAGATCCCATTGAAAAGATAGGATACGCAATTGGCGTAGAGGGATCTGCGGTATGGAAAAGTTGCGGCTGGAAAGTGAGCGTTAGACCCTTTCCTGACTGACTCTAAATACCAGCGGGCGGCCAAAACCAGCGTTAGGACCCCCTAACGCTGGTTTTGACGGCTAACGCAAAACTCTAAATCTAGGCTTTAGTTTGTAATAATGCTCAATATCTTCATATTCCTTTTTGCTACCTTTTTTTCACTATAACAAACTAATTTATTCAATTACTCCTTTCCCCCTCATCAGCTGCACTGTTCATTAACCCATCTCTCTTAACCTCACCTTACTTTTGTGTTCATGAACTTCACACATTCCTAAAGATTCTTTCTCCCCCTTGCACCTCATCCCAAAAACAGTCTCATTACTACAAATCTGCATCTCATCTAGGGTTGTCACCTCAGCCATGTTTTCCTGGACACTTATGAGTTACACATGCTGCAGGGTTTGTAGGGAGGAACATGAATAGTGCTGTCTAAGATCACTGTTTATGTGCTGTCCAGGGGTAAAATTCATGTTCCCCTCTACAAACCCTGAAGCATGTGTAACTCATAAGTGTCCAGGAAAACATGGCCGAGGTGGCAACTCTAATCTTATCTCATGTCACGCTCCCTCTTGCTCATACAAGCTGCTGGTGACATGTGCTGCCTTGCACACCCATGTGTGCCTTTCAATAGACTTCAAAAAACAAAACTCTGGTAATCTTAAAGGGACAGTCAACACCAGAATTTTTGTTGTTTAAAAAGATAGAGAATCCCTTTATTACTCATTCCCCAGTTTTGCGTAACCAACACAGTTGTAATAATACATGTTTTACCCTTGCAATTACCTTGTATCAAAGCCTCTGCAGACTGCACCCTTATTTCAGTTCTTTTGACAGACTTGCATTTTAGCCAATCAGTGCTCACTCCTAGGTCACTTCATGTGCAGGAGCTAAATGTTATCTATATGAAACACAAACTAATGCCCTCTAGTGGTGAAAAACTGTCAAAATGAATTTAGATTAGAGGCGGCCTTCAAGGTCTAAGAAATTAGCATATGAACCTCCTAGGTTTAGCTTTCAACTAAGAATACCAAAGGAACAAAGCAAAATTGGTGATAAAAGTAAAATGGAAAGTTGTTTAAAATTACATGCATTATTTGAATCATGAAAGTTTATTTTGGACTTGACTGTCCCTTTACTCTCATTCCTCTTGCATCTAAAGCCACCTCCCCCTTCACTTGTGCACTCTTGAACTCTCGCTCTGTTTGCAACAAGCTCACTTCTATCCATGACTTCTTTATCTCCAACTCTCTCAACCTTCTGGCTCTCACAGAATCCTCTCTCTCTCCTTCAGACACAGCTTCCTCTGCTGCACTGTCACATGGGGGTCTCCACTTCAGCCACACTCCTAGGTCTGATAATAGACAAGGAGGTGGTGTTGGTATTTTACTTTCCTCTCGTTGCACCTTTCAAAAAAATACAGCTCTTCTCTTCATTTGAAACATACATAATTAGCTTATTTTCTCCCCTCTCTATACGCGTTGCAGTCATATACCACCCACCTGGCTCCTCAACTCTATTTCTAGATCACTTTGCCGCATGGCTACCTTTCCTCAGATACCCCTGCCCTCATTCTTGGCGACTTCAACCTCCCTGTTGACAATCCCACTGCCTTCTCTGCAAAACAACTTCTACAACTTACTTCCTCTTTCGGCCTGTCACAATGGACTGACTCTCCCACTCACAAAGATGGTCACTCCCTTGATCTGATTTTCAACTATTGATGCACAAACTCAGACTTCAAACTCCCCTTTTCATCTTTCTGACCATCATCTCCTCACTTGTAACATCACATCCCTCCCTCAAAACTCTCTCTCCTTCTACCCCTCACACCAAACTTCACAGAAGCATCAAGTCATTAGATCAGCAACAGTTCGCTAGCTCTCTCAAACCTCTCCTCTCTTCCATCCCCTCCTTTTCCTGCCCTAATGAATCTATCTGCCACTATAACTCTATCCTTATAGCGGCCCTTGACAATCTGGCCCTACCTACCATAGCTCGGAAATTATACACTCATCCTCAGCCCTGGCATACTCCTCTGACACGGTACCTACGCAGATGTTCCCGTACTGCAGAGCGTCAAAATACAAGTAATGCATTGCTGTTCTGTAGAAGACCTTAACTACAACGTTAAATACCAGTAATGTTTTGCTTTTCTGTAGCTGACCTTAATTATGCCATTAAATACAAGTAATGCATTGCTGTTCTGTAGCTGACCTTAACTACACCATTAAATACAAGTAATGCATTGCTGTTCTGTAGCTGACCTTAACTACAACGTTAAATACCAGTAATGTTTTGCTTTTCTGTAGCTGACCTTAACTACGCCATTAAATACAAGTAATGCATTGCTGTTCTGTAGCTGACCTTAACTACACCGTTAAATACAAGTAATGCATTGCTGTTCTGTAGCTGACCTTAACTACACCGTTAAATACAAGTAATGCATTGCTGTTCTGTAGCTGACCTTAACTACACTGTTAAATACAAGTAATGCATTGCTGTTCTGTAGCTGACTTTAACTGCACAGTTAAATACAAGTAATGCATTGCTGTTCTGTAGCTGACCTTAACTACAACGTTAAATACCAGTAATGTTTTGCTTTTCTGTAGCTGACCTTAACTACACTGTTAAATACAAGTAATGCATTGCTGTTCTGTAGCTGACCTTAACTGCACCTGTAATTAATGCATTGCTGTTCTGTAGCTGACCTTAACTACACTGTTAAATACAAGTAATGCATTGCTGTTCTGTAGCTGACCTTAACTACACTGTTAAATACAAGTAATGCATTGCTGTTCTGTAGCTGACCTTAACTACACTGTTAAATACAAGTAATGCATTGCTGTTCTGTAGCTGACCTTAACTACACTGTTAAATACAAGTAATGCATTGCTGTTCTGTAGCTGACCTTAACTACACTGTTAAATACAAGTAATGCATTGCTGTTCTGTAGCAGACCTTAACTACACTGTTAAATACAAGTAATGCATTGCTGTTCTGTAGCTGACCTTAACTGCACAGTTAAATACAAGTAATGCATTGCTGTTCTGTAGCTGACCTTAACTACAACGTTAAATACCAGTAATGTTTTGCTTTTCTGTAGCTGACCTTAACTACACTGTTAAATACAAGTAATGCATTGCTGTTCTGTAGCTGACCTTAACTACACTGTTAAATACAAGTAATGCATTGCTGTTCTGTAGCTGACCTTAACTACACTGTTAAATACAAGTAATGCATTGCTGTTCTGTAGCAGACCTTAACTACACTGTTAAATACAAGCAATGCATTGCTGTTCTGTAGCTGACCTTAACTACACTGTTAAATACAAGTAATGCATTGCTGTTCTGTAGCAGACCTTAACTACAACGTTAAATACCAGTAATGTTTTGCTTTTCTGTAGCTGACCTTAACTACACTGTTAAATACAAGTAATGCATTGCTGTTCTGTAGCAGACCTTAACTACACTGTTAAATACAAGTAATGCATTGCTGTTCTGTAGCTGACCTTAACTACACCGTTAAACACAAGTAATGCATTGCTGTTCTGTAGCTGACCTTAACTACAACGTTAAATACCAGTAATGTTTTGCTTTTCTGTAGATGACCTTAACTACACCGTTAAATACAAGTAATGCAATGCTGTTCTGTAGCTGATCTTAACTACAACGTTAAATACCAGTAATGTTTTGCTGTTCTGTAGCTGACCTTACCTACGCCATTAAATACAAGTAATGCATTGCTGTTCTGTAGTTGACCTTAACTGCACGGTTAAATACAAGTAATGCATTGCTGTTCTGTAGCTGACTTTAATTGCACAGTTAAATACAAGTAATGCATTGCTGTTCTGTAGTTGACCTTAACTACACCGTTAAATACAAGTAAGGCATTGCTGTTCTGTAGCGGACCTTAACTACACAGTTAAATACAAGTAATGCATTGCTGTTCTGTAGCTGACCTTAACTGCACAGTTAAATACAAGTAATGCATTGCTTTTCTGTAGCTGACCTTAACTGCATGGTTAAATACAAGTAATGCATTGCTGTTCTGTAGCTGACCTTAACTACAACGTTAAATACCAGTAATGTTTTGCTTTTCTGTAGCTGACCTTAACTACGCCATTAAATACAAGTAATACATTGCTGTTCTGTAGCTGACCTTAACTACACTGTTAAATACAAGTAATGCATTGCTGTTCTGTAGCCGACCTTAACTACACTGTTAAATACAAGTAATGCATTGCTGTTCTGTAGCTGACCTTAACTACGCCATTAAATACAAGTAATGCATTGCTGTTCTGTAGCTGACCTTAACTACGCCGTTAAATACAAGTAATGCATTGCTGTTCTGTAGCTGACCTTAACTACAACGTTAAATACCAGTAATGTTTTGCTTTTCTGTAGCTGACCTTAACTATGCCATTAAATACAAGTAATGCATTGCTGTTCTGTAGCTGACCTTAACTACACTGTTAAATACAAGTAATGCATTGCTGTTCTGTAGCTGACCTTAACTACACTGTTAAATACAAGTAATGCATTGCTGTTCTGTAGCTGACCTTAACTACACTGTTAAATACAATGAATGCATTGCTGTTCTGTAGCTGACCTTAACTGCACAGTTAAATACAAGTAATGCATTGCTGTTCTGTAGCTGACCTTAACTACGCCATTAAATACAAGTAATGCATTGCTGTTCTGTAGCAGACCTTGCCTACACCGTTAAATACAAGTAATGCATTGCTGTTCTGTAGCTGACCTTAACTACACTGTTAAATACAAGTAATGCATTGCTGTTCTGTAGCTGACCTTAACTACGCCATTAAATACAAGTAATGCATTGCTGTTCTGTAGCAGACCTTGCCTACACCGTTAAATACAAGTAATGCATTGCTGTTCTGTAGCTGACCTTAACTACACTGTTAAATACAAGTAATGCATTGCTGTTCTGTAGCTGACCTTAACTACACTGTTAAATACAAGTAATGCATTGCTGTTCTGTAGCTGACCTTAACTACGCCATTAAATACAAGTAATGCATTGCTGTTCTGTAGCAGACCTTGCCTACACCGTTAAATACAAGTAACAGTGCAATAATAAGTGGCTCTTACATTTTAAAGCATTTTCTTTTTGTATGTTTATATTCTTTATTTTTTAATTCTTGGGAAGTTACATACATAAAATCAATCAATCAGGGGTATCCGATACATTCTGGAAATATACATGAGAAAAAAAAAAGATTGGGAACCATTCATCTATACCCAAAAGATTTTAAAGACATCCCTATCCTATGTAAGTATGCGAGTCAATTTCTCAGGCACAGTGATATCCTAAAAATGCTGTCTAGGGCCCCCAAGAACACTTAAAGGAATATGAAACCCCTGTATTTTGTTATACAGACAGAGCATACCATTTAAAAAAAAAAGTTTCCATTTAACTTCTATTATCACATTTGCTTCGTTCCCATGATATTCTGTGTTGAAGGGATACCTAGGTAGGCATCTAAAGCACTACATGGTAGGAAATAGCACTCTTTCAAAAGAAGAACATTCTTCCAAAACTGTTGCCATATAGTGCACCAAAAATGGGCTGGCTCCTAAGCATACGTAAATGCTTTTCAACAAAAGATACCAATAGAACGAAGAAACATTGATAAAAGAAGTAAATTAGAAAGTTGTTTAAAATTGTGTGCTCTATCTGAATCATGAAAGTAAAATTTTGGGTTCAATATCCCTTTAAGAATGTCTGTTTATGGTGACAATTACTTTCATTAGTCAAATTCCAGGAAAATGTAAAAAGCACAGCACTAAGTGTGAGACTGTAAAGCATGCGTTTGCTCTGCTGTGTTCTGAGCATATAAAACAGTGCATGGGTAGAGATTAGGGCTGCTCTGTCATTTCAGCCTATCTCAGTTCCTGGCACAGGAAGCTGGGTGAGAGGTTTAGTCATGCTCAGGAAGATGCAAACGCTGCCTGCTCATGCTTGCAAAAATGTAAGCATTCTGAGACCATTGTAACATGTGCAAACCAGTGTAACCTATATGCTGAAATTAAATGGTTTGCAGCTAGGAAGAGAAAAGGCGGATCACTTTACAGCAGCTTTATAACTTGGCAAACCATGAACTAAAGTATTTATATAAATCTAAAAACTTATAAATCATTCAGATTAATTTGGACATCATAAAGAAGTCATTTATTTGCACAGGAGCTCGTAAGCACAAGACAGCATCAAATCACATTCTACTAGGAGGGTCCCTACACTGCAATCTGCAGTCTGTCATAAAGAATGAAGGGTACTATAACTTCTGTTTCTACCTGCCGAGTACAAGTCAAGCGTTAAATACTACTTACCTCTACTAGCTGCATGAGGTTGTCAAAATATGCCTCCTCGTCAATGGTCAACTTGCCAGAAGAGTAGATGATACGGTAATGCTCCACTTTGCCATCACAGCTCACACAGAGAGTGTAATCTCCTGGGTAGTTGGTACTTTCCCGTACTAGGAACAGGCCAGTTTCTGGAGGATACAAGAGGCGCTCAGCCTGTTCTCTGGTTATTTTGCCATGAAACCATCTAAAAGAGGGTAAAAAGAAAATAGTGGTGAAAACTAAAATGCTTAGATTTAAATAAACAAACCTGAGCTACAGTGTTTGTCAATAATTTGCATGCCTAAGTAGAGGCAGTGCTGTTTTTTGGGTATGTTTATTTGTAGTGACAATAGATTCCACAGTGCTATAAAAGAAGGTACAATAAAAGACAAGACAGGGAAGACTGTGATTGCAAAAAAAATATTATATTCAGAGGAATCCAACCAAGATTGACATTTATTTAGACAACTCAATTTAAACATTGTGATGAAGGGAAGGGGTTATACAAACATTAGTTATACACACAATCAAAACCTGAAAAGCTATCTACCATAGGAAAATAGATATCTCGCAGTGTTTACAAGATGCACCCATCACTTATGGGAGATAATCATGCAGATGTCATGTCTATATTAAATGCCATGTTCAAACATAGTACTAAAATCGGTAGATGTTATTCTTGAAGGGTGTCCACACCTCCAGCATTTACCACCATATTGTGGTTGGTGAGGGCATCCCAGATAGTGAGTGGTAATGCTAAAGTAAAGTCACTGGCATGCTTACTTCAACGGACAGCATCATCCCTTCTCCTCTGCGATGTTGGGTAATTTCTGTTCTCTACCGTGGTGATGGAGCTTCAGAGACGCGCTCTTACACTGGCAAATGCGAGACAGTGCTACAACTTATTACTCCTAATGGCAGGTTAGAACTTGTACCAGAACTGAGACACCAATTATATCAATGTGAAGTCCTGCCAAGGCCAATAACGTCTCACAAGATCCTTCACAAAGTGCGTAGTTATTCTAGTGACAAGTTATTAGCTACACCAGGTCCCAGATATCCTCAATTGGGGTTCCTGGTTATCCAATCCTCCTTTCTAGCTCATCAACCCCTGACCTTCCACTAAAGTTTTGTCTTACTGCCCAACACCTGTACTTTTACATTTTGTAAACTGCTTCTCTGGTTTTTACCCCTTGGCCTTAGACCGGAATCTGCTCTCTGTTTAAGGACTGGCCTGAGTGGACTGATTTACAGCTCGTCTCTGTGGCCATGTAACTGCATTATCCTCTGTTGTACAAGACAGCGGCTTGACCTTGGATTCGCCTATGGCACTTATTTACCAGCCCCCTGTGCCTCCTTGCTCTCTAAGAGACCTGTTCCTACCCAGGTTTCTGCTAGCAGAGGTGTGTGTAAGGATATGTTCAAATCTGCTACTGAATTCATCCATCTGCAAACCCTACAATGTAACCTTTTAGTTAGTATGGGTGCTGAATTCCCTTTTAGACCAAAGGAGCTTGTAGTAGTTTTAGTATCTTACGTTGTGTCTATTAAGTTTACATTTATTTTCATGGAACTAGAACCAGTTTAAAAAAAAATGTCAGGTGCCAAAATGCAATGGACCTAAAAAAAATGCGCCGGTACGTAGTAATTGCCTTGTCCTGGAGAGAGGAATGGAGATACAACATGGTGTGACCTCTTGTTTCTTCCCCCTCCAGTTTGTAGATGGGCATGCAAAGCTCCTTGTCACTTCCACTTGGAAGATACATACCCATAAGGGAGCCAGGCTCAGCACTCTTATTTAACAAAAGTATAGCAAATGATAGACAGTATGTTAAAGGGGAGGCCATGTGACAGTACCAAGGCTTTACAACAGATTACTATGAGAAAACACACTCTAGCAGTAAACAGTTTATCAATGCATCTATTCAAAATTTACATTACAAGATTTTGTTTGTACATACTGGGGATCTAAAAACAGTTCTAACTCAATGTTGATGCAATTTTGAGGCCTCTGCCTACCCAATCTTGCTACACTGCAGCTTTTGTTCCTTATACTGCATGAGGGAGTAGAGAGAAGTGCTGCTTTCCTTTTTTTAGGGGGACCTTTTGACACTATGTTTTTTTTTTTTTTTTTTGGGGGGGGGGGGTTTGAGGGGGGGTTAAGCCACTTCTGATCGATCTCAAATTATGAGAATACAAAATCATCATGTTTGGCTACCCTACTTAATACAGTAACACCTTTCTCAAATTAAAAAAACAAACAAATACAGTACAACAATTTCTTGATCTGGAATACAGGCATTTCGATAGATCTATCCATTAATTATTCTCAAAAAAGTACCAAGCATACAGAGTAAAAACATTACAGGTTAATGGCTTCATAACTTTAAAGGGACAGTCTACTTGATTTTTTTTTTTAATTGTTTAAAAGATAGAGAACATCTTTACTACCCATTCCCCAGCTTTGCATAACCAACATTGCTATATTAATATATTTTATAGCCTCTAAGATTGCCTGTTTCTAAGCCCTGCAGGCCTCCTTTATTAAATATTGCTCAACAGCCATAAAGTGCTAGTTCACGTGTGCCATATACTGTAGATAACATTATGCTCACTCCCGTAGAGAACGATAATGGTTTACAAGAACCAGCACTGATTGGCTAAAATGCAAGTTTGTAAAAAGCACTTGGATAAGGGGCAGTCTGCAGGGGCTTAGATACAGCTAATCATAGAGATAAAAAGTATATTAAAAGAAAAGTGTTGGTTGTGCAAAACTGGTGAATTGGTAATAAATCTTTTTAAACAATATACATTTTTAACTAAAGCTGACTTCATTAACCTACAACTGTTAAGAGTGGAGCTATGAAGAAAAATAAATAAAATTAAAAAAAAAAACGTATCCAGGATTATGTGCCATGCTTACAGCAGAGCACAAAATATCATCAAGCTCAAAAGAAAAACTGCAGGGTGCTATACATTTGGGATAATTAAGGAGACACTTTCCTCACGAGGATTGGTAATATGCTTTGGGGAAAAAAAAAAACACTTAAAGGGAAATAATACTCATATGCTAAATCACTCGAAAGTGATGCAGCATAACTATAAAAAGCTGACAGGAAAATATCACCTGAGAATCTCTATGTAAAAAAAAGGAAGATATTTTACCTCACAATTTCCTCAGCTCACCAGAGTAATTATTCTGTAAAAAGTTATCTTTCAGTTACTGCCCAGCTGCAGGTTTAAAAAAAAGAAAAGAAATAAACAGCAGCCAATCAGCATCAGCAGTGCTGAGGTCATGAACTCTTTAACTGTGATCTCATGAGATTTCATAGTAAACTTCCTTAAACTAAATAGGGAAATAACATGTGTGCACGAAGCTCACTCCCTTGCCTGTTCCGGGACAGGCATATGGATTGGCTGCTTAAAGTCCTTTACAAAGGGTTGTGAATACTAAGGACATTTTGAGGTAAAATACCTTTCTTTTTTACATAGAGATGTTCAGGTGATATTTTCTAGTCGGCTTTGTACAGCTATGCTGCATCACTTTCAAGTGTTTAAACATTTGGGTATCATGGCCCTTTAACTGGGGCATCCAATTAAAGGGACACCAAAGTCAAAATTAAACTTTTGTCAGTCTTTTTATATGCACATTTTCTGAGGCACCAGCTCTTACTGAGCATCTGCTAGTCCACAGTGTGTGTGTGTGTGTGTGTCCGTGTGTGTATGTATGTGTATATATATATATATATATATATATATATATATATATATATATATATATATATATATATATATATATACACACACACACATACATACACACACACACACACACACACACAGAGAAGCACACTCACAGGAACGAACAACTGACTCAATACTATTGTTAGCCTGTTCTATGGCGATTTACCACCTGGGTGCAGCTTCTTTTAGCCCAGTAATGCTTTTCACAGAGAACTTTCCTGTAGTATATCAGTCTGATCCCGCCTATTACGGTCAGTCGAGCGCCGAAATGCCAGGCAATTCCTCTCTGAACAAGGAACACAGCAACCCCAGACAATCATTTCAGCCTTCATTGGGCCTCGTCAGTGAGGTGTAGCCATATTCCTCTAAGCACACTGAGCAAGGAGTCCACGTCTGGTTTCCCCTTTTTCCCATAGGGAGACTAAATACACACAGAGAGAAGCACACTCACAGGAACGAACAACTGGCTTAATACCATTGTTAGCCTGTTCTATGGAGATTTACCACCTGGGTGCAGCTTCTTTTAGCCCAGTAATGCTTTTCACAAAGAAGAACGTTCCTGTAGTATATCAGTCTGATCCCTACTGGGAGCTAGCTGCTGATTGGTAGCTGCACATATATGCCTCTTGTCACTGGCTCATCCAATTTGTTAAGGCAGTGAGGTAGGAATAGTGTGGTCTCACTGCTGTCTGTGAGACATGTGCTGTTAAAAGTCCTGGAAGACCCTTAGAACAGGTGAAGTACAGTGTATGTAGCCAGTGTTCCCTCTAAGGACCAGCAGTAAAAAAGGGAACCACACCTTGCATTGTGTAGTGTTTGCTAATTGCTGTAATTAACCGTTTCACTGCTGGGCTGCTCACAAAACTGGCTTTAGATAGAACACTAAGTAGCTGTCGCTAAATAATTAAAAATGTATGTTCTATCTGAATTATGAAAGAAAATGATTGGGTTTCATGTCCTGTTAAAGGCTGGCATGTTAGGTGTAATACAGTCCAACAGTACATATCAGCTCTACTGAGCCCCTACCATTCACAGAAAACTATAGAAAGAACTAAAGCCAGGATTCAGTAGTACTGGAGTATTGCAGAATGAACAAGGATATCTTATCACACAACCACCTTTCCTCTAATCCTAACCCTGCATTTAATTGACAAAGTTGATTGCGCTTTTTTTTTAAATCTTTTTCGTAGGTATAGGTGTTATCTTTCAGAAAACCCCCAGACACAAAAGCGAAAGAAGGGGAAAAAAAAGGAAATCATGCAATACTGTAATCAGATAAAGAAGTAATGTTATGTACTCATAGTTTTTTTTTTTTTTTAAAAAGGGAAGTACATATCAGATAAAAAAAAAGGCATCCGTTTTGCAGAAATACACCCCTTAAAATTGTATTTGTTATTGTAAATAATACTGAGTATATACAAATTAAATGGGTTTTCTACCGTCATAAAAAAGGTAATTTATACAGTACCAAACCCTAATAATTTTTATTCTGGGGTCCATATATTCATATATAAATATCCATTAACATTTTTTGTTAATCGCAGGGCAGAATAGAACTCCTCTTCTAAGATCACAATCAAAATCATCGACTGGGAGCACAGCTTGCATGGATATTTCAGCCAACATGGATTTTTTTTTTATTTCAGGACAAAATTTCCTTCACAGATGTTTTGTAAACAATGTATAATTGGGTAAATGAAATAGAATATAATTATGTTTTATCTTTATCAAAATAATGCTTCTGCTCCAGTATGTATTGCTTTTTTAAATATATCTGAAAGCAATTTACATTTGATTTCTAATCAAACTTTAACTACATTCTTGTAATAGTTTTATTGATTTGTCTCAGAAACTGTGATAGACTATTGACATTGCAATATTGCAGGAAATAGATACATTTATATTAGCTGAACAACCATGCTCTAAATGTGGAATAATTGGAATAAAGTACCAGTTATAATTAAAAAGGGAGACATTATGGTATGTGCTGACAGATCATTGTTTTTTTGCATAACAATTTGATAGCTGGTTTCCAACGCAGCATTTCGACATGACATTCTATGATTATGTGATCTTGTATACACATGGACTTTGGATACAAGGCAATAGCTGCTTTGCTGCCAAAATGTCTGTAGTGAATAGCAGAGCAAGGTAACACTGTCAAATGCTGTCAACACCTGGTGTTGATTACAAAAAAAGACTCATCTTCATAATCCAGTGACCCATATTCATAAATGCACAGAAATGGACTCTAATACAGTTGCCATAGAACAGTGGATAGTGTCAAGTTTCTTTAAAGGGACTTAAAACCCATTTTTTCTTTTCTTTCATGATTTAGATTGAACATAAAATTTTAAACAACTTTGTAATTAACTTCTATTATCATATTTTCTTCATTTTCTTGTTATCCTTATTTGAAAAGCAGAAATGTAAACTCAAGAGTGTGCACGTGTCTGCAGCATTATATAGCAGCAGTTTTGCAACAATGTAATGCATTAGAAGTAGCACTAGATGGCAGCACTATTTCCTGTCCTGTAGTGCTGCAGGCATGTGCATGCTACCTACCTAAGTATCTCTTTAACCAAGAATAACATGAGAATGAAACATTTTTGATAATAGAAGTAAATTGGAAACTTTAAAAAAAATGTATTCTCCATCTGAATAATGAAATAATTTTTTTGGGTTTAATGTCCCTTTAAACGGACATTGTATTCACCTTTTTCTATTTTAAAGAGGGCATTTAAAAATGTATTTTTTATTTCTTTCTTTTCTTCCTGAACACTCATGTTTATGTACACAATTTTTTCTTGTTATCTTTGCAGGGGTGTGCTGTCTCCACACTAAAGCAGAAGTAGCTGTCAATATCAGCCAGCGAGGATTAGTAGGAAGTGCAACACCGATACTGCAGTATTAGTTTCAATTTAAAAAAAAAAAAAAATCTACTTAAAAGGGCCATGATAACCAAATGTTAAAACACTTGAAACTGATGCAGCATAGCTGTAAAAAAAGGACTAGAAAATATCACCTGAACATCTCTATGTAAAAAAGAAAGATATTTTACCTCAAAATGTCCTAAGTATTCAAACCCCATTGCAAAGGACTTTAAGCAGCAAATCAGTATGTCTGTCCTGGGACAGGCAAGGCAGTGAGCCTCGTGCACACTCATGTTATTTCCCTATTCAGTTTAAGGAAGTTTACTATGAAATCTCATGAGATCACAGTAAAAGAGTTCATGACCTCAGCACTGTTGATGCTGATTAGCTGCAGTTAATTTCTTCATTTTAGTAAAAAAGTATAACTTTTTACTCAGGAGCTGAGGAAAGTGTGAGGTAAAATATCTTCCTTTTTACCTAGAGATTCTAAGGTGATATTTTCCTGTCAGCTTTTTACAGTTATACTGCAAGTATTATGTCCCTTTAACATTTTTCAAGAAGAAACAAGTGTAAATGATGATCTCATGTGCAGGATAGAGCTGTTTTATAGTATGATGTGCTATAAAACATTATTAAATTAATCATACCCTGTAGGACAGGGCTTGTCAAACCAAGAGAGCCACTGGCACCTTAAAATTAGGCCCTGGTTTAGAGTCCCCAAGCCTTCTACCAACTGGCCACCACCAGTCGCAACCTATAATTTATCTTGGTGAGGCTGTATCCTTTCTAGGCCTTGCAGCTGTAAAATCCAACTTTTATTGGATTATTATATACAGGTGAAAAGTAAATTTATGCTTACCTGATAAATTTCTTCTATGGTACGACGAATCCACGGCCCGCCCTGTCATTTTAAGACAGATTATATTTTTTGATTTTAAACTTCAGTCACCTCTGCACCTTTTAGTTTCTCCTTTTTCTTCCTGTACCTTTGGTCGAATGACTGGGGGGTGGAGCTAAGGGAGGAGCTATATAGACAGCTCTGCTGTGGTGCTCTTTGCCACTTCCAGTTAGCAGGAGGATAATATCCCACAAATAAAGGATGAATCCGTGGACTCGTCGTACCATCGAAGAATTTATCAGGTAAGCATAAATTTACTTTTCTCATGGACCCCTCTCGTTGGGAGAATGATCATTTTGACTAAGACTACTATATTTATTTAGAGCCCTCCCCATTGCAGTTCCAAACACAGATCTCTTAATTTTACAATCAGAACATAATAGTTTTATCAGAGGCAATACAAAAAGCAAGAATTTATTTTCTTCCTAAACACTAGACAGAAAATTGGGAGGAGTCTGAGCCCTTAACTTTAGAGACTTTTATCAAAGTTGCAAGAATGGTGCAGTCAGCTTTGCCAGTACCATAGAGAATACTATCCCATCTATCATATTCTATACCTAAATAGTTTTAGTATGATTAAAATCGAGGTACTGACGCATCTGCTTGTTTGATTTCTGGTGTGACCCCCAGTACAAATATGAAGGAAAACAGTGTCAACGCTGCATTTAGATGGTATCTTACTCCCACAAAAAACTACTATTCCACAACAGGAGGTACAAATGTTGCTATAGGGGGTGTAGGGTATAAGGTATGTAACAAACATATGTAGTGGGACTATTTGGAGATTAAACACGTGTGGGAAAGTCTTTCTACTTTTTTAAGGGACATAAAACCAAACAGATTTCTTTCATGATTCAGATAGAACATACAATTTCAAACAACTTTCCAATGTATTTCTATTATAACATTTGTTTTCTTGTTATCCTTTGTTGAAAAGCAGGAAGGGAAGTTCAGGAGTGTGAACGTGTCTGCAGTTGGCAGTTTTGCAACAATGTTATTCATTTGCAAGAGCACTAGAAGGCAGCACTATTTTTAGTCATTTAGTGCTCCAGACATGTGCACGCCGCCTATTTAAATATCTCTTCAACAAAGAACATAAGAACGAAGCAAATTTGATAACAGAAGTAAACTGAATTTGTTTTTTAAATTGTATTCTCCATCTGAATCATGAAAAAAAAATTGGGTTTCATGACCCTTTAAGAAAGCTTCTAAAAAGTGCACTAACCCAGACAATACCATAAGCCCTATTTTCATGAATACATTAGAGAATACAACACCCATACCGCTCAGTTCATTAAAACAGCATGTACAGCAAATAGAATTGGAAAGAAGGTGCACCTACTTGGAACAAAATATTAAATAAGATCAAATATATTTTTAAAAAAAAGTCGGAGCAGGCTGCATGGCTACAGGATACTGATTTTCAATAAGGTGTGGTTCTACTGGATACGAGAAGACACTGAGTAAATAATAATGTATATCTTAGGTTAACAGACAGAGTGCGTTTTCTTTTTTTCCTTTCTCTCGCACTATCTGCCAACCGAGGTTGATAGCACCTAGAGTTGGCAGAATGTAGCCAAATGGGTAATAGATTGTTTATAAAAAAAAAAATCAACATTCCGGAGTTCAGTTGTCCAGCAGAGCAGTATTTTTTTTAAAAAAATGATATGTCTCTATATGCTTGACATCTTCAGGTTATCCTACGTTAGTGGGGAATTTTTGATATGGTTACGTTGTTATAAATTACCTAGACATGGGTCCAGTATTTGTTATCAGTGCTGGATGGTAAAACAAGTACTCTTGCTATGTCAGATACAGAATAATTATGAGACTGAGACCAGTTTATATGTAATTTGTATTTTTTATTCTTGATAAAATGCTAATAAAAAAATTCAAAATAAAATCTCTCATTAAAAAAAACAGCAACAATGTGGTATACAATACATCAGCTCTTTTCTCTTTTAAATGATCAGACAGAATTAACAGATGGAACAGATACCAATCCAAAACGTCAGTTTATCTAGAACAAAACACAAAGCTTAATACTTTGCATCTACAGTGTACTTACGGCATCAAGCTGAGCTTGGTTCCTGACTTCACACACTCTCTCTTCTGTACATAATTAGCAGGAATAAATCCAACTCGTCCCACCTTGTTCTTTGCCTTGTACCAGTTTGGATCCTGTAAAAAATGTAAGTTTGCATTTTGACTACCCATTATTTTTTTAATTCTATTTGGATTTGGGTGAAAAGTATAGTTAGCTTAGAGGCTCATAAAATGTGAAAAAAGAATAACAAATTATGCTTACCAGATAATTCAACTTCCTTCTGTATAAGGAGAATCCACAGCTTCATTCCTTAGGGTATAAAAGGTGCCAGAAGAATATAATTTAGGGGGCCGCCCATCGGAGAACACGGGAGGGGGCCGTGTACTCTCCTTATACAGAAAGAAATTAAATTATCTGGGTATAAAAGGTGCCAGAAGAAAAATATAATTTAGAGGGCCGCCCATCGGAGAACATGGGAGGGGGCCGTGTACTCTCCTTATACAGAAAGAAATTAAATTATCTGGGTATAAAAGGTGCCAGAAGAAAAATATAATTTAGGGGGCCGTCCATCGGAGAACACGGGAGGGGGCCGTGGACTCTCCTTATACAGAAGGAAATGAAATTATCTGGTAAGTATAATTTATTTTTTCCTTCTTAATATAAGGAGAGTCCACGGCTTCATTCTTTACTGTTGGGAACCTTATACCCAAGCTCTAGAGGACACTGAATTATAACAGGGAGGGATAAAAAGAGAGGCGGACCCTAATCTGAGGGCACCACAGCCTATAAAACCTCTTTCTTTCTCCAAAGGCTGCTTCAGCTGAAGCAAAAACATCAAACTTGTAAAATTTTGAAAAAGTATGTAAGGAGGACCAGGTAGCCGCCTTACAAATCTGATCCATAGACGCCTCGTTCTTAAAGGCCCAAGAGGAAGCCACTGCTCTAGTAGAATGAGCCGTAATTCTCTGAGGAGGCTTATGTCCCGCTGTCTCATAAGCTAAGAGGATAACACTCCTTAACCAAAAAGACAAGTAAGTCGCAGAGACCTTCTGCCCCTTACACTTCCCAGAATAGGCAACAAACAAGGAAGGAGTTTGCCTAAAATCTTTAGTAGCCTCAAGATAGAACTTCAAGGCTCAAACCACGTCCAAATTATGAAGCAAACGTTCCTTCAAAGAAGGATTAGGACACAAGGAAGGAACCACAATCTCTTGATTGATGTTGCAGTCTGACAAAACCTTAGGAAGAAACCCTAACTTAGTACGTAGGACAGCCTTATCAGAATGGAACACCAGATAAGGGGGCTCACATTGCAAAGTGGCAATCTCTGGAACTCGCGCAGAAGCAATAGCCAGTAAAAAAAGAACCTTCCAGGACAATAACGTAAAGACAATATTATGCATAGCTTCAAACGGAGCACGTTGCAAAACCTTAAGAACCAGATTCAGACTCCAAGTCTGATCCTAAATCAGAGCTTTAACAAAAGATTGAACATCTGGAAGCTCAGAGAGCATCTTGTGCAGTAAAACAGACAAGGCTGAAATCTGTCTCCTCAAGGAACTGGCCGAAAGACCCTTCTCCAGTCCATCCTGGAGAAACAATAGAATCCTGGCAACCTTAACTTTATACCAGGGAAATCCTCTTCACACCAGAATAAGTAGGTCCTCCACACCTTATGATAGATGCGACGAGTAACCGGCTTACAAGCTTGAATGAGTGTATCAATAACTCTCAGAAAACTCTCTCTTGGTAAGGACTAAGCGATCTCCACGCAGTTGGCCTCAGAGAATCTAGATTTTTATGAACAAAAAGACTTTGTTCCAGCAGATCCCTGCGACAAGGTAACTTCCATGGAGGAGAGGATGACATCCTCACCAGATCAGCGAACCACAGCCTTCGCGGCCACAATGGAGCAATCAGCATTACTGACGCCTTCTCCTGCTTGAAGCTGGCCATTACCCGATGAAGGAGTAGTAACGGCGGAAAAAGGCAGATTAGACTGAACCTCCAAGGCACTGCTAATACATCTATTAGCTCCGCTGAGGATCCCTGGACCTCGACACATATCTGGGTAGCTTGGTATTGAGACAAGAAGTCATGAGTTCTCACTCTGGCATTCCCCAAATGCTGCATATCTCTGCAAACCCTTCGGGATGGAGAGACCATTCCCCCGGATGAAAGGATTGTCTGCTGAGAAAATCTGCTTCCCAGTTGTCCACACCCGGGATGTGGATTGCTGACAGCGAAATGTTGTGGGCCTCTGCCCACTCCAGAATCAGATATACTTCCCTCATTGCTAGGGAGCTTCTCGTCCCCCCCCCCCCGATGGTTGATGTAAGCCACCGAGGTTATATTGTCTGACTGGAGTATGATAAACCGGGACAAACCCAGAAGAGGCCAAGCCTTTAGAGCATTGTAGATTGCTCAAAGTTCCTCCTGAGACCACAGGCCTGTGTCTTCTTGGCACCCCAAACAGCTCCCCATCCTGATAGACAGTATGCACAGCTGTAATGGTCTGAGTTGGAACATGGCAAAGGGAATTATGTCCATGCTGGACACCATGAGAATAATTACCTCCATACACTGAGCCACAGATGGCCTTAAAGGGCCATTATACACTGATTTTTTCTTTGCATAAATGTTTTGTAGATGATCTATTTATAAAGCCCATAAAGTTTTTTTTTTTAACAAATGTATAATTTTGCTTATTTTTAAATAACATTGCTCTGATTTTCAGACTCCTAACCAAGCCCCAAAGTTTTATTTGAATACCGTCAGCTACCTTCTCCAGCTTGCTCCTGTTTGTGTAAAGGGTCTTTTCATATGCAAAAGAAAGGGGAGGGGGGAGTGTCTGATATTTCCCACTTGCAGTGGGCTTTCCAACTACTTTTCAACAGAGCTAAACTGAAAGCTTCTAAGTACGTTTTTAAACCATTTTATACTGGATTTTTATATCAGTATCTGTGCATCTTATTCTGTATAATAGTGTCTATTACATGCAGTTATATGAAAATGAGTGTATACTGTCTCTTTAAGGAGGTCCGGAGGGCAAGACATGCCGAAGCTAGCTTACGTCATCTCTGGTCGGTTAGAAATATCCTCATGGATATCGAGTCTATTATAGTATCCAGGAATTCTACCCTGGTGCTTAGAATAAGAGAACTCTAAGTTAATCTTCCATCCATGAGATTGAAGAAGAGAGAGAAGAGATAACAAAATGTTCCTCTGCTAGACAAAAAGATGGTGTTTGAACCAGAATGTGTTCTAAGTAGGGAGCTACTGCTATACCTTGGGCTTTGGCGACAGCCAGGAGAGCCCCTAGAACCTTTGTAAAGATTTGTGGAGCAGAAGCTATACCAAATGGAAGTGCAATGAACTGGAAGTGCTGATCCATAAACACAAACCTTAGGAACTGGAAGTGGTTCCTGTGGATTAGAACGTGAAGGTAGGCATCCTTCAGATCTATAGTTGTCATGAACTGCCCTACCTGAACTAGAGGAAGGATGGACCTATATTCTTATATCTTGAACGAGGGGACATTTAGAAATTTGTTTAAGCACTTTAGGTCCAGAATCGGGCGGAAAGTTCCCTCCTTCTTTGGGACCACGAACAGGTTTGAATAGTATCCCAAACCTCTTTCTGCGATAGTAACCGGGACAATGACCCCTAAGGAGAACAGATCCCGCACGCACCCCAGAAAGGCTTCCCTCTTTTCTTGTCTCGAAGACAGGCTTGAGAGGAGAAATCTGCCCTTGGGTGGATGAAATTTAAAACCTATCTTGTATCCCTGAGCTATGACCTCAAGGATCCATGGATCCTGCACGTCACTAAACCAAGCGTCTGAAAACGACAGTTTGCCCCTTACACGATCCAGCGCCAGATCGAGGGCCGCCCCTTCATGCCGACTTGGTCTCGCCGAGCTTCTTGTTCTGCTTGGATTTATTCCAGGATTGAGCCGGCTTCCAAGTGCTCTTGGTTTGCTCGAGGACTGACGACGTTGGGACTTTTCAGAACGAAAGGAACGAAAATTAGATCCTTGTCCCTTAGACTTGTTCTTTTTATCCTGTAGTAGGAAGTCCAGGCATGGAACAAATAAAATATTTCCCTTAAAGGGGAGGGAAAGTAATCTAGACTTAGAAGTCATGTCCACAGACCAGAACTTTAGCCAGAGCGCCCGACGGGTCTGTACTGAGAAACCAGAGATCTTAGCATTCAGGCGAATAATCTGCATTTTTGCATCACAGATAAAAGAATGAGCAATTACAGGTACAGGAAAAGTTAGCGGCGCTACCCTGTCCTCGTACACTCTGTCTAATTTAGGGATCAAAGGTTCATCAAGCACCTTGGCCTCTGGTACCTCTAATGTCGACAGAACCTCCTTTAGAAGAAAACAAGTGTTCAATTTTAAATCTAAAGGCTGGCTCATCCACAGCCGGAGGCCTAGAGGTAGCAGACGCCGATCCAGAAAGTTCACCCTCTGAAGACTCAGAGTGTGACCCATCCTTGGATACATGAAAAACAGACAAATCTAATAAATCACTGGATGACCCCTCGACCGGAGAGCTATGTTTAACTTTTCGCTTGCGCTTGGCAGGGCGGGGTAAAGCACTAAGAGCCTCAGACAACTGCGCAGTAAAGTCCGATGGTAAAAGGCTCCCTCCAGACGGAGGATCAGGCGTACTGAAGCTGCATGTGAGGAGGGAGATGACTGACACCTCACAGGACGGCGAGTCCTCAGAGGTGGACGGCTCAGTAGTACTAAAGGGGTTAACCTTCTTAGACATAATAACCTTGTTAATGCATATGGAACATATTTGAGAGGGCGGGCATACCAAGGCCTCCTTACAATATAGACAGGTATTAATATTAGGAATAGAGGGAGTACCCTCAAGCATATCAGAATCCTCCATAGCTTGTGCTAATAACAGTAGGACACAGAATAAATTATCTTTTTATTTCTTACAAAATGGCACCTTTATACTCTCAATGACTGGGGCACTCACCACCTCCTAGACCCAGGCAAACAAAGAAACAAACGTCTTCTCTGACAGCTAGTTCGGTCAGGAAAAAGAAAACTAAAGTGTGACCACATCCGGTCAGGTGGTGCGCAAGGCAGGACCGCCCCTGCTATGAGAAAAAGCGTGCCAAGCTACAAGCTGTGCAGCGTTCAAAGTGAAAGTAAAAACCTGTGTGTTCCGTTACAGCATAACAGTCTATGAGACCAATAAATCTCACACATAAAGCAGCATAAAATCAAAGTATCACATTTGATTAATCCCCACTGTTCAATAACCTCCCTCAGGAGATAAACCCAAGATTCTATTAAGATAAAAGGAGCCACATTGTGACCCTGTCTTTAGCGTTTTCAACATATGTCAAAATTTAAACGATCTTACCAGAATCCGTGCTGTGGAACCAAAACACAGCCTCTCAAGTGTGACAGTCTTGTAGCATCGCTCCTGACATGGACTTGAGTGAAGAAAAAGCAGACAGTGAAACTCGTCAACACTGATTGCTTAAGGAGCAGTTAGCAGGCAGTCTGGATGGGTTCGCAGGAAGACTCTCCCTGCATCTCCAGACTCTAACTTTCGTCAATGCTCTCAGCGAGAGGCTGACAAGACTACTTAAAACTCCAGTCCCATATCGAAGGGCATATACCTCTCCTGAGGAACAACTCGGAAATCTTCTGACACTTCCCTGCCATCCTCCTGTGACGAAAGAAAAAGAATGACTGGGGGATAGGGGAAGTGGGAGAGGTATTTAAGCCTTTGGCTGGGGTGTCTTTGCCTCCTCCTGGTGGCCAGGTTCAGTATATCCCAACAGTAAGGAATGAAGCAGTGGACTCTCCTTATATTAAGAAGGAAATACTCTATGTTGGAGCATTTTTTTATTGCACTACTGCTTACACATAACTTAAAGTGATGGTAAATGAGAGGTTTTCTAGAGCCAGCCTGCTTAATATATGTGCCATAATCACCTGATACACATTAATCATTTATGTATTTTCTATTTACTTTAAAATATTTATAGGTTTTATCATAACCGCATTTGGTAGTCCCTTATAACACTTCTCCATAAACAAAAAGAGTTAAAGAACTTGTCCAATGAGGAGGGATTTTGGATTATAAAAAACAAGTTGAAATAGAGAGCTATCCTTAAAAAAAGCCCATTTTGGTGAAATGTACGTTGGATGATTACGGTCATCTGACATCATGAGTGGGTAGGACTTGAACACCATAATGCAAGTTTTATGAAGTGAACTTTCCCAAATATTGCACAATGTTTCCTTATTACATTGGTGCACTGTGCTTGTTAAATATATTGTTTAGATTTGGCTATATACATTTTTTGAAAACCTTTACTGTAAAAAGTGGTCACTGCTTTGTTTGTTTAGTCTTTACAGTGGGTTAGCAGCTGAAACGTACACTCCTCACACTGCTATCCTTGATAAGTTCTCTTAGCTACCTAAATTAACTAGTCAGTGTGTGCAGTGTATTGAGTGTAAGTTTCAGCTACTGAATCTAGCAGAGACTAGCTTGTGCAGGAATAATATTCAATAAGAGTGGGCTATCTAGCACAGAGAGGCAAGGGAACTTGTGCTCCATTTTTTTTTGTCTCTACACTTTATTTCTGCTAATGCAAGTCAGAAAACTGCTGCACAGCTTGTACTATTAGAAACATAGAATTTGACGGTAGATAAGACTCAAAAAGGCCTATCAAGTCTACTCATATTACATGTTACTTTCTCCTTAGGATAGCCTTATGCATGTCCCAGGCATTTTTTAATTCCTTTACAGTCTTTGTGTTTACCACCTCAAATGGAAGTTTATTCCATGAATCCACCACCATTACAACCAGTATTGTCTGGCTGCTGTGCAGATAACTCTGTGCACATCCTACAACTGGTTAGAGAGTGTAAGAAAATAGTGAGAGATGTAGGGAAGAAACAAAACAGAAGTATTGCAAAGCTCATAACAGGAAATGAGAACAAAGGTAAAGTAATTCTCAATTTTAACAACTTAAGCTGCAAAAGATGTAATACATATGTACTGCAAGTCATTCTTTTTTAAAATAAAATTGTGTTTTGTTTTTTTTGGGCCAGTCTAAGAAGTGTAGGACAAAGTACAATTTTTACACAAAGAAAAAATTGTATTCAAAGATGCAGCAGAAACACCCTTTCATATGGGCTTGGCCTTCCATTCTCATCCCCACTGGGAGGTTGATTTTGGACGCTGCCTCTTGTTTGCATAACCTTTCTTTAACCAATAATGCAGTATTGACATTTTTAGTATAGGTGAATTAAAAAAAAGAGAAAGCTATTTCAAATGACAAAATAAGGACATTTTTGTAAACAATATATTCCAGCAGGTAAAATGGATCTATGGGAACACATTAAAGGGGAAAATGTTTACCGTACAATACTCCTTTAAGGTACAACTTTGCTGCGACCATTACTTTGAGACAAACTTCTCACTTTTTTTTTTTTTATATTTAAAAAACAGAATTTATGCTTACCTGATAAATTAATTTCTCCAACGGTGTGTCCGGTCCACGGCGTCATGCTTACTTGTGGGAATATTCTCTTCCCCAACAGGAAATGGCAAAGAGCACAGCAAAAGCTGCCCATATAGCCCCTCCTCGGGCTCCGCCCCCCAGTCATTCGACCGACGGTTAGGAGAAAAAAAGGAGAAACTATAGGGTGCCGTGGTGACTGTAGTGTATAGAGAAAGAAATTTTTCAAACCTGATTAAAAAACCAGGGCGGGCCGTGGACCGGACACACCGTTGGAGAAAGTAATTTATCAGGTAAGCATAAATTCTGTTTTCTCCAACATTGGTGTGTCCGGTCCACGGCGTCATCCTTACTTGTGGGAACCAATACCAAAGCTTTAGGACACGGATGAAGGGAGGGAGCAAATCAGGTTACCTAAACAGAAGGCACCACGGCTTGCAAAACCTCTCCCCCAAAAACAGCCTCCGAAGAAGCAAAAGTATCAAATTTGTAAAATTTGGCAAAAGTGTGCAGAGAAGACCAAGTCACTGCCTTACATATCTGATCAACAGAAGCCTCGTTCTTGAAGGCCCACGTGGAAGCCACAGTCCTAGTGGAGTGAGCTGTGACTCGTTCAGGAGGCTGCCGTCCGGCAGTCTCGTAAGCCAATCGGATAATGCTTTTCAGCCAGAAAGAAAGAGAGGTAGCAGTAGCCTTTTGTCCTCTCATCTTACCAGAGTAAACGACAAACAAAGATGAGGTTTGTCTAAAATCCTTTGTTGCTTCTAAATAGAACTTTAAAGCACGAACTACATCTAAATTGCGTAACAAACGTTCCTTCTTAGAAACTGATTTCGGACACAGAGAAGGAACAACTATCTCCTGGTTAATATTCCTGTTGGAAACAACTTTGGGAAGAAAACCAGGCTTGGTACGCAAAACGACCTTATCTGAATGGAACACCAGATAGGGTGGATCACACTGCAAAGCAGATAAGTCAGAAACTCTTCTAGCAGAAGAAATAGCAACCAAAAACAGAACTTTCCAAGATAGTAACTTGATATCTATGGAATGTAAAGGTTCAAACGGAACCCCTTGAAGAACAGAATGAACTAAATTTAGACTCCAAGGAGGAGTAATGGGTCTGTAAATAGGCTTGACTCTGACCAAAGCCTGTACAAAAGCTTGTACATCTGGCACCGCTGCCAGTCGTTTGTGTAATAAAACAGATAAAGCAGAAATCTGTCCTTTTAGAGAACTCGCTGACAACCCTTTATCCAAACCCTCTTGGAGAAAAGGAGAGAATCTTAGGAATTTTAATCGTACTCCAGGAGAATCCCTTGGATTCACACCAACAGATATATTTTTTCCATATTTTATGGTAAATCTTTCTAGTCACAGGTTTTCTGGCTTGTACCAGAGTATCTATCACTGAATTAGAAAACCCACGCTTAGATAAAATCAAGCGTTCAATTTCCAAGCAGTCAGCTGCAGAGAAACTAGATTTGGATGTTCGAAAGGACCTTGTACTAGAAGATCCTGTCTCAAAGGTACTTATATGATAGGGGGCGCCCTAAGTGATAACACTATATCAAACCTAGTAAGGTGTGTGGTGAACAATAGATCAATTTAATACTTTAAATCAGAATTTATGCTAAATATCACACATAAATCAAGACAGATAGGAAATGTTTCAATAATACCAAAAATACAAACAATACAAATAAAAAATCTCTGAGGATTAAATGTAGAAGGTGATCTTTGGGCAGTAATCTGTAAAGAACCCGGCCTGGATCCTATAGGGATGATCTAAAATATAGAAAGAGACAGATGCGCCACATGGCCCAATATTGTTTGTTCAATACAATATTTAGATTCCAATCATGTTAGTATAAACTCACAATTTGGATAGCACCTCAATAAGTGCAATAGGAGCAGTCTGGGATCAATCACAGTCACCCAGCAGACCGACCTCTAGGGTAGATGGAGTTAATCTGTAGTGGAAATATAAAGAGACACAGGGGTGCCTATATGGCCTAGTACAGTTTGATCCCAAGATATATTACTCTATTTAGGTAATATACTCACAATTGGTAAAGCATCTCCAGTGATGCAAATCAGGCAGGATGGGGTCAATACAGTCACCCAACAGACTATGACAGGGTTCTCTCAGGAAGCAAACAGCTTCGGGGGCTACCCCTTCATGCTGTCTTGGTAGCAGCAGCAGGCTTCTTGGCCTGTTTACCCTTGTTCCAGCCTTGCATTGGCTTGGACTGGGAAGCGTTACCCTCTTGTCTAGAGGCTGCAGAGTTAGAAGCCGGTCCGTTCCTGAAATTACGAAAGGAACGAAAATTGGATTTATTTTTAGCCTTGAACGGCCTATCCTGTGGGAGGGCATGGCCCTTTCCCCCAGTGATGTCTGAAATAATTTCTTTCAATTCTGGCCCAAAAAGGGTCTTACCTTTGAAAGGGATATTAAGCAATTTTGTCTTGGAAGATACATCCGCCGACCAAGATTTTAGCCAGAGCGCTCTGCGCGCCACAATTGCAAACCCTGAATTTTTCGCCGCTAATCTCGCTAACTGCAAAGCAGCATCTAAAATAAAGGAATTAGCTAACTTAAGTGCGTGAATTCTGTCCATGACCTCCTCATATGGAGTCTCCTTACGGAGCGACTTTTCCAGTTCCTCGAACCAGAAACACGCCGCTGTAGTGACAGGAATAATGCACGAAATTGGTTGAAGGAGGTAACCTTGCTGTACAAAAATCTTTTTAAGCAAACCCTCCAATTTTTTATCCATAGGATCTTTGAAAGCACAATTGTCCTAATGGGAATAGTCGTGCGTTTGGCTAGTGTAGAAACCGCCCCCTCGACCTTAGGGACTGTTTGCCATGTGTCCTTCCTGGGGTCAACCATGGGGAACAATTTCTTAAATATAGGAGGAGGGACAAAAGGTATGCCTGGCTTCTCCCACTCCTTATTCACTATGTCTGCCACCCTTTTAGGTATCGGAAAGGCATCAGGGTGCACCGGGACCTCTAGGAATTTGTCCATCTTGCACAATTTTTCTGGGATGACCAAATTGTCACAATCATCCAGAGTAGATAGCACCTCCTTAAGTAATGCGCAGAGATGCTCTAATTTAAATTTAAATGTCACAACATCAGGTTCTGCCTGCTGAGAAATTCTTCCTGAATCAGAAATTTCTCCATCTGACAAACCCTCCCTCACTGCCACTTCAGACTGGTGTGAGGGTATGACAGATAAATAATCATCAGCGCCCTCATGCTCTACAGTGTTTAAAACTGAGCAATCACGCTTTCTCTGAAATGCTGGCATTTTGGATAAAATATTAGCTATGGAGTTATTCATTACTGCCGTCAATTGTTGCATAGTAACAAGCATTGGCGCGCTAGAAGTACTAGGGGTCGCCTGAGCGGGCATAACTGGTATAGACAGAGAAGGAGAGGATGCAGAACTATCCCTACTTCCTTCATTTGAGGAATCATCCTGGGCAACCTTACTAAATGTGACAGTACTGTCCTTACTTTGTTTGGACGCCATGGCACAATTATCACATACATTTGAAGGGGGAACCACCTTGGCCTCCATACATACAGAACATGATCTATCTGAAGGTACAGACATGTTAGACAGGCTTAAACTGGTTAATAAAGCACAAAAAACGTTTTTAAACAAAACCGTTACTGTCTCTTTAAATGTTAAACAGAGCACACTTTATTACTGAATATGTGAAAAACTATGAAGGAATTATCCAATCTTTACCAAATTTTCACCACAGTGTCTTAATGAATTCAAAGTAGTGCACCCCAATTTTCAAGCTTTTAACCCTTAAAATGCGGAAAACGGAGCCGTTTGCAATTTTAACCCCACTGCAGTCCCAGCCACAGCGTTTGTTGCGACTTCACCTATCCCAGGGGGGTATACGATACCAATTCAAGCCTTCCAGGAACGTTTTCAGTGGATACCAGACCCTCTCACATGCAGCTGCATGCACTTCACTCAAAAGAAACTGCGCAATAATGGCGCGAAAATGAGGCTCTGCCTACTACAGTGAAAGGCCCTTCCTGACTGGGAAGGTGTCTTAACTAGTGCCTGGCGTTAAAAACGTTCCCCAAATAATAAAAAGTGTGAAATCCACTTCAAACTGTAAATAATACTTAAATAAGCAATCGATTTAGCCCTTAAGAGTGTCCACCAGTTAATAGCCCATAATAAGCCCTTTATTCTATTTGAGTCTAAGAAAATGGCTTACCGATCCCCATGAGGGAAAATGACAGCCTTCCAGCATTACACAGTCTTGTTAGAAAAATGGCTAGTCATACCTTGAGCAGAAAAGTCTGCAAACTGTTCCCCCCAACTGAAGTTCTATGGGCTCAACAGTCCTGCGTGGGAACAGCAATTGATTTTAGTTACTGCTGCTAAAAACATAATTTATGCTTACCTGATAAATTTATTTCTCTTGTAGTGTGTTCAGTCCATGGGTCATCCATTACTTATGGGATATATTCTCCTTCCCAACAGAAAGTTGCAAGAGGATCACCCAAGCAGAGCTGCTATATAGCTCCACCCCTCACATGTCATATCCAGTCATTCGACCGAAACAAGACGAGAAAGGAGAAACTATAGGGTGCAGTGGTGACTGGAGTTTTAATTAAAATTTAGAATTGCCTCAAAAAAAGACAGGGCGGGCCGTGGACTGACTACACTACAAGAGAAATAAATTTATCAGGTAAGCATAAATTATGTTTTCTCTTGTTAAATGTGTTCAGTCCACGGGTCATCCATTACTTATGGGATACCAATACCAAAGCTAAAGTACACGGATGATGGGAGGGACAAGGCAGGAACATTAAACAGAAGGAACCACTGCCTGTAGAACCTTTCTCCCAAAACCAGCCTCCGAAGAAGCAAAAGTGTCAAATTTGTAAAATTTTGAAAAGGTATGAAGTGAAGACCAAGTTGCAGCCTTGCAAATCTGTTCAACAGAGGCCTCATTCTTAAAGGCCCAGGTGGAAGCCACAGCTCTAGTGAAATGAGCTGTAATTCTTTCAGGGGGCTGCTGTCCAGCAGTCTCATAGGCTAAACGTATTATGCTACGAAGCCAAAAAGAGAGAGAGGCGGCCGAAGCCTTTTGACCTCTCCTCTGTCCAGAATAAACGACAAACAGAGAAGAAGTTTGCCGAAAATCCTTAGTTGCCTGTAAGTAGAACTTCAGGGCACGGACTACGTCCAGATTATGCAAAAGACGTTCCTTCTTTGAAGAAGGGTTAGGACATAATGATGGAACAACAATCTCCTGATTGATATTCCTATTAGAAACAACCTTAGGTAAAAATCCAGGTTTAGTACGCAAAACTACCTTGTCTGAATGAAAAATCAGATAAGGAGAATCGCAATGTAAGGCAGATAACTCAGAGACTCTTCGAGACGAGGAAATAGCCATCAAAAACAGAACTTTCCAAGATAAAAGCTTAATATCAATGGAATGAAGGGGTTCAAACGGAACACCCTGAAGAACTTTAAGAACCAAGTTTAAGCTCCACGGAGGAGCAACAGTTTTAAACACAGGCTTAATCCTAGCCAAAGCCTGACAAAAAGCCTGAACGTCTGGATTCTCTGCCAGACGTTTGTGTAAAAGAATAGACAGAGCAGAAATCTGTCCCTTTAACGAACTAGCGGATAAACCCTTTTCTAAATCCTCTTGTAGAAAAGACAATATCCTAGGAATCCTAACCTTACTCCATGAGTAACTCTTGGATTCACACCAATGTAAATATTTACGCCATATCTTATGGTAAATTTTTCTGGTAACCGGTTTCCGAGCCTGTATCAATGTATCAATAACCGACTCCGAGAAACCACGCTTTGAGAGAATCAAGCGTTCAATCTCCATGCAGTCAGCCTCAGAGAAATTAGACTTGGATGGTTGAAAGGACCCTGAAGTAGAAGGTCCTGCCTCAGAGGCAGAGACCATGGTGGACAGGAAGACATGTCCACTAGGTCTGCATACCAGGTCCTGCGTGGCCATGCAGGCGCTATCAGAATCACCGATGCTCTCTCCTGTTTGATCCTGGCAATCAGACGAGGCAGCAACGGAAACGGTGGGAACACATAAGCCATGTTGAAAATCCAAGGGGCTGCTAGTGCATCTACCAGCACCGCTCCCGGGTCCCTGGACCTGGATCCGTAACAAGGAAGCTTGGCGTTCTGGCGAGAAGCCATGAGATCCAGTTCCGGTTCGCCCCAACGAAGAATCAGTTGAGCAAATACCTCCGGGTGAAGTTCCCACTCCCCCGGGTGAAAGGTCTGGCGGCTTAGAAAGTCCGCCTCCCAGTTCTCCACGCCTGGGATGTAGATCGCTGACAGATGGCAAGAGTGAGACTCTGCCCAGCGAATTATCTTTGAGACTTCTAACATCGCTAGGGAACTCCTGGTTCCCCCTTGATGATTGATGTAAGCCACAGTCGTGATGTTGTCCGACTGAAATCTGATGAACCTCAGTGTTGCTAACTGAGGCCAAGCTAGAATAGCATTGAATATCGCTCTTAATTCCAGAATGTTTATTGGAAGGAGTTTCTCCTCCTGAGTCCATGATCCCTGAGCCTTCAGGGAATTCCAGACTGCGCCCCAACCTAGCAGGCTGGCATCTGTTGTTACAATCGTCCAATCTGCTCTGCGAAAAGTCATTCCCTTGGACAGATGAATCCGAGACAACCACCAGAGAAGAGAATCTCTGGTCTCCTGGTCCAGATTTAGTAAAGGGGACAGATCTGAGTAATCCCAATTCC
Source organism: Bombina bombina (assembly GCF_027579735.1). Lineage (NCBI taxonomy): Eukaryota > Metazoa > Chordata > Amphibia > Anura > Bombinatoridae > Bombina > Bombina bombina. The sequence continues at coordinate 497,087,530 of NC_069504.1, forward strand.
ACTGACTCAGCATGCATAATTGCAGCGGTCTGAGATGCAGGCGCGCAAATGGCACTATGTCCATTGCCGCGACCATTAAGCCGATTACTTCCATGCACTGAGCTACTGATGGGCTTGGAATGGAATGAAGGACACGGCAAGCATTTAGGATTTTTGATAACCTGGACTCCATCAGGTAAATCTTCATCTCTACAGAATCTATAAGAGTCCCTAGAAAGGGAACCCTTGTGAGTGGCAACAGAGAACTCTTTTTCATGTTCACTTTCCACCCATGCAACCTCAGAAATGCTAGAACTATCTCTGTATGAGACTTTGCATTTTGAATACTTGACGCTTGTATCAGAATGTCGTCTAAGTACGGAGCCACCGCTATGCCTCGCGGTCTTAGTACCGCCAGAAGCGAGTCCAGAACCTTTGTAAAAATTCTTGGGGCCGTAGCTAACTCGAAGGGAAGAGCTACAAACTGGTAATGCCTGTCTAGAAAGGCAAACCTTAGGTACCGATAATGATCTTTGTGAATCGGTATGTGAAGGTAGGCATCCTTTAAGTCCACTGTGGTCATATACTGACCCTCTTGGATCATGGGTAGGATGGTTCGAATAGTTTCCATTTTGAATGATGGAACTCTTAGGAATTTGTTTAAGATCTTTAGGTCCAAGATTGGTCTGAAGGTTCCCTCTTTCTTGGGAACCACAAACAGATTTGAGTAAAATCCTTGCCCTTGTTCCGTCCGCGGAACTGGGTGGATCACCCCCATTACTAGGAGGTCTTGTACACAGTGAAGAAAAGCCTCTTTCTTTATTTGGTTTGCTGATAACCTTGAAAGATGAAATCTCCCTTGTGGAGGAAAAGCTTTGAAGTCCAGAAGGTATCCCTGAGATATAATCTCCAACGCCCAGGGATCCTGGACATTTCTTGCCCAAGCCTGGGCGAAGAGAGAAAGTCTGCCCCCCACTAGATCCGTTTCCGGATAGGGGGCCCTCTCTTCATGCTGTCTTAGGGGCAGAAGTAGGCTTTCTGGCCTACTTGCCCTTGTTCCAGGACTGGTTGCTTTTCCAACCCTGTCTGTAACGAGCAGCAGTTCCTTCCTGTTTTGGAGCGGAGGAAGTTGATGCTGCTCCTGCCTTGAAATTACGAAAGGCACGAAAACAAGACTGTTTGGCCTTTGATTTGGCCCTGTCCTGAGGAAGGGTGTGACCCTTACCTCCAGTAATGTCAGCAATAATCTCCTTCAAGCCGGGCCCGAATAAGGTTTGCCCTTTGAAAGGAATATTAAGCAATTTAGATTTAGAGGTTACATCTGCTGACCAGGATTTAAGCCATAGCGCTCTGCGCGCCTGAATGGCGAATCTGGAGTTCTTAGCCGTTAGTTTGGTTAAATGCACAACGGCATCCGAAACAAATGCATTAGCTAGCTTAAGGGCTTTAAGCTTGTTCAAAGTCTCATCCAATGGTGCTGTGCGAATAGCCTCTTCCAGAGACTCAAACCAGAAAGCCGCTGCAGCAGTGACGGGCGCAATGCATGCAAGGGGCTGTAATATAAAACCTTGTTGAACAAACATTTTCTTAAGGTAACCTTCTAATTTTGTATCCATTGGATCTGAGAAAGCACAACTATCCTCCACCGGAATAGTGGTATGCTTGGCTAAAGTAGAAACTGCTCCCTCCACCTTAGGGACCGTCTGCCATAAGTCTCGTGTGGTGGCGTCTATTGGGAACATTTTTCTAAATATCGGAGGAGGGGAAAAAGGCACACCGGGTTTATCCCACTCCTTGTTAATAATCTCTGTAAGCCTTTTAGGTATAGGAAAAACGTCAGTACACACCGGTACCGCATAGTATTTATCCAGCCTACATAATTTCTCTGGGATTGCAACCGTGTCGCAATCATTCAGAGCCGCTAATACCTCCCCTAGTAATACACGGAGGTTCTCAAGCTTAAATTTAAAATTTGCTTCGACTGCAGTTAAGGCTCATACATTTATTTCAGTACTAACAGTATTTAAAGTTAAATTCTAGTCCCTAGAAAATAACTCAACTGCGCATACATTTATCAGCCCGATACCAGTCGCTACTACTGCATTAAAGGCTGTACTTACGTCATATGGGTAACAGCAGTGTTTTCATAGTCAATTCCATTCCTATAAAATATTTCACTGCACATACCTCATTTGCGGGGCACCCCGCATGCTATTCCCTTCTCTGAAAGTACCCCACTCCTCAGAATGTGCGAGAACAGCCAGTGGATCTTAGTTACGTCTGCTAAGATCATAGAAAATATGCAGGCAGATTCTTCTTCTAAATACTGCCTGAGAGAACAAACAGCACACTCCGGTGCTATTTTAAAATAATAAACTTTTGATTGAAGAATGTTACTCCTGTCTCCTCTCACAACCTCCTTTGTTGAGACTTGCAAGAGAATGACTGGGTATGACATGTGAGGGGTGGAGCTATATAGCAGCTCTGCTTGGGTGATCCTCTTGCAACTTCCTGTTGGGAAGGAGAATATATGCCATAAGTAATGGATGACCCGTGGACTGAACACACTTAACAAGAGAAATCATACTCCTCTTTTAAACAGAACTCTTCATCTCTTTCTGTTTCGTAGTAAATAGCACAACCAGTACTATTTTAAAATAAACTTTTGATAGAAGAATAAAAAACTACAACTAAACACCACATACTCTTCACCATCTCCGTGGAGATGCTACTTGTTCAGAGCGGCAAAGAGAATGACTGGGGGGCGGAGCCCGAAGAGGGGCTATATGGGCAGCTTTTGCTGTGCTCTTTGCCATTTCCTGTTGGGGAAGAGAATATTCCCACAAGTAAGGATGACGCCGTGGACCGGACACACCAATGTTGGAGAAAGTATATTTAAAAAAACATAATTTATGCTTACCTGATAAATGTATTTCTCTTGTAGTGTGTTCAGTCCACGGGTCATCCATTACTTATGGGATATATTCTCCTTCCCAACAGGAAGTTGCAAGAGGATCACCCAAGCAGAGCTGCTATATAGCTCCTCCCCTCACATGTCATATCCAGTCATTCGACCGAAACAAGACGAGAAAGGAGAAACTATAAGGTACAGTGGTGACTGGAGTTATAATTTTAAAATTTAGAACCTGCCTTAAAAAGACAGGGCGGGCCGTGGACTGAACACACTACAAGAGAAATAAATTTATCAGGTAAGCATAAATTATGTTTTCTCTTGTTAAGTGTGTTCAGTCCACGGGTCATCCATTACTTATGGGATACCAATACCAAAGCTAAGTACACAGATGATGGTAGGGAAAAGGCAGGAACATTAAACAGAAGAAACCACTGCCTGTAGAACCTCTCCCAAAACCAGCCTCCGAAGAAGCAAAAGTGTCAAATTTGTAAAATTTGGAAAAAGTATGAAGTGAAGACCAAGTTGCAGCCTTGCAAATCTGTTCAACAGAGGCCTCATTCTTAAAGGCCCAGGTGGAAGCCACAGCTCTAGTGGAATGAGCTGTAATTCTTTCAGGAGGCTGCTGTCCAGCAGTCTCATAGGCTAAACGTATTATGCTACGAAGCCAAAAAGAGAGAGAGGTAGCCGAAGCCTTTTGACCTCTCCTCTGTCCAGAGTAAACGACAAACAGAGAAGAAGTTTGTCTAAAATCTTTAGTTGCCTGTAAGTAGAACTTCAGAGCACGGACCACGTCTAGATTATGCAAAAGACGTTCCTTCTTTGAAGAAGGATTAGGACATAATGATGGAACAACAATCTCTTGATTGATATTCCTGTTAGAAACAACCTTAGGTAAAAACCCAGGTTTAGTACGCAGTACTATCTTGTCTGAATGAAAGATCAGATAAGGAGAATCACAATGTAAGGCAGATAACTCAGAGACTCTTCGAGCCGAGGAAATAGCCATCAAAAACAAAACTTTCCAAGATAAAAGACTTAAAATCAATGGAATGAAGGGGTTCTAACTTTGCTCAAAGCCTCATCCAATGGCGCTGTGCGAATCGCCTCTTCCAGAGACTCAAACCAGAATGCCGCTGCAGCCGTGACAGGCGCAATGCATGCAAGAGGCTGCAATATAAAACCTTGTTGAACAAACATTTTCTTAAGGTAACCCTCTAATTTTTTATCCATTGGATCTGAGAAAGCACAGCTATCCTCCACCGGGATAGTGGTACGCTTGGCTAAAGTAGAAACTGCTCCCTCCACCTTAGGGACAGTCTGCCATAAGTCTCGTGTGGTGGCGTCTATAGGGAACATTTTTCTAAATATCGGAGGAGGGGAAAAAGGCACACCGGGTCTATCCCACTCCTTACTAATAATTTCTGTAAGCCTTTTTGGTATAGGAAATATGTCAGTACACACCGGTACCGCATAGTATCTATCCAACCTACATAATTTCTCTGGGATTGCCACCGTGTCGCAATCATTCAGAGCCGCTAACACCTCCCCTAGTAACACGCGGAGGTTCTCAAGCTTAAATTTAAAATTTGAAATTTCTGAATCCGGTCTCCCCGGATCAGAACCGTCACCGACAGAATGAAGCTCACCGTCCTCATGTTCTGCAAATTGTGACGCAGTATCAGACATGGCTCTCGTGTCATAAGCGCGCTCTGTCCTTAACCCAGAGCTATCGCGCTTGCCTCTTAATTCGGGCATATTGTATAATACTTCTTTCATAACATTAGCCATATCATGTAAAGTGATTTGTAAGGGCCTTGATGTACTTGGCGCCTCAATCTTACGCATCTCCCGAGCGGGAGACGCAGGTACTGACACGTGAGGAGAGTTAGGCGGCATAACTTCCCCCTCGTTGTCTGGTGATAGTTTCTCTATCGGTACAGATTGACTTTTATTCAAAGCAATATCAATACAATTGGTACACATCGTTCTATTGGGCTCCACATTGGCTTTTGAACATGATGAACAAACAGTTTCCTCTGAATCAGACATGTTTAAACAGATTTAGCAATGAAACTAGCAAGCTTGGAAATCACTTTCAATAAGTTTACAAGCAATATAAAAACGCTGCAGCGCTTCAAAAATACAGATATAATTAAACAATTCTTAACAAGAAGTGTATTATTAGCAGAGGATTGCACCCATTAGCAAAAGGATGATTAACCCCTCAATACCCAAAACGGATATCAATTAAGATTTAACGCTTTTAATCACAGTCAAACACACTGTCACAGATCTGCTGTGACTGATTACCTCCCTCAAAAATGAATTTTGCAGACCCCTGAGCTCTCTAGAGACGTCCTGGATCAAGGAGGAAGAAGCAGGAAGACTGTGCTAGAATTTTAACTGCGCAACAAGGCGCTAAAACAAGGTCCCTCCTACTCCTATTACAACAGTGGGAGCCCTGATGTAACGGTTTCCATGCAGAAAATATATGTTAGCCATGTGGAAAAAAATCATGCCCAAAGAGATTTATCACCAAAGTACCTCACAAAAACGAATAACATGCCAGTAAACGTTTTATTAAAAAAACAACATTTTCCAATGTCATGCAAAGTTATCACTAAGCCTGCTACCAGTCGCTACCACTGCAGATAAGGCTTAAGTATTATTTCAGTTTTAACAGTATTTTCTCAGTCAAATTCTAGTCCCTAGAAAATAACTCGACTGCGCATACATTTATCAGCCTGATACCAGTCGCCACTACTGCATTTAAGGCTGTACTTACATCATACGGTAACAGCAGTATTTTCTTAGTCAATTCCATTCCCAGAAAATAATGTACTGCACATACCTCATTTGCGGAGGACCCCGCATGCTATTCCCAGTTTCTGAAGTTACCCCACTCCTCAGAATGTCGAGAACAGCCAGTGGATCTTAGTTACGCCTGCTAAGATCATAGAAAAAAACGCAGGCAGTTTCTTCTTCCAAATACTGCCTGAGATAGAAAAACAGCACACTCCGGTGCCATTTAAAATAACAAACTTTTGATTGAAGAATAGTTAAGTAAAAACTCCAGCTCCTCTCGCGACCTCCTTCTTTGTTGAGGGTTGCAAGAGAATGACTGGATATGACATGTGAGGGGAGGAGCTATATAGCAGCTCTGCTTGGGTGATCCTCTTGCAACTTCCTGTTGGGAAGGAGAATATATCCCATAAGTAATGGATGACCCGTGGACTAAACACACTTAACAAGAGAAATACAAGCATAGTTTTCTCCAGCTAATCTTTGCTTTGAATAGAATTATATCTTTTATTTATTCAGTTGGTAATATCCCTTTAACTTTATACATCATATCTTAATCAAATTCTCTGCAATAATAGGATATTAATATTAGCAAAATTAAAGAAACACCTTAAGCAACAGCAAAAGTTAAAGGGCCATTATACACTTTTTGCATAAATGTTTTGTAGATGATCTATTTATATAGCTCATCAAGCTTTCAGTTTTTTTTTAATGTATAGTTTTGCTTATTTTTAAATAACATTGCTCTGATTTTCAGAATCCTAACCAAGCCCCAAAGTTTTATCTGAATACCGTCAGCTACCTTCTCCAGCTTGCTCCTGTTTGTGTAAAGGGTCTTTTCATATGCAAAAGAAGGGGGAGTGGGGGAGTGTCTGATATTTCCCACTTGCAGTGGGCTTTCCAGCTAACTTTTCAACAGAGCTAAACTGTTAGCTTCTAAGTAAGTTTTTAAACAGTTTTATACTGGATTATTATATCAGTATCTGTGCATCTTATTCTTTATAGTAGTGTCTATTACATGCAATTATATGAAAATGAGTGTATACTGTCCCTTTAAAGGTGTGAATGTTGCCGAAAGTCCGGACCTATTACCTTGGTCACTGCCACAATAGTTAGGACTTCTCCTTTGTTGAAAGGCAGGTCCTGCTCAGCTTTTCCCTGGAAGTCGTAGTTTGCAATGCATTCTGTTCCTGCCAACCAGGGGGTCTAAAACATGGAGAGAGGAATTAAGACTTAAAAAGGCAGGCTAAAGCAAAGAAAGATAAACCAGGCAAGAGTAGGACTAAGAAATAGCAGTAGAAATATGGAAGTAAAGTTTGTGCTTTCCACTTTTAGTCAGCTATTTCTCTAAAAATGATTTGTAAACGTGTTTGTACTGCAGAACTTGTGTACATGCTTCGAAATTTTTTGGGGTGTCATGTCACTTTAAGAAATAAGTATTAGTGTTAAATTAAAGGGCAATGCAAGCTGAAATTATAAGTTCATAATTCAGATAGAAGTAAATAGCCCCTCAGGAGCGTTCATGTGTGTTGAACAGTCTCTGTAGAAAACTTATAAACAAATGCCATAAAGCCCCATGCACGCTCCTGAGCCAAACTCACTATGCTCTCATGGAAAGAAACAAGGTTTTAATAAAGGATAACCTGAGAAAGAGGTACATTTGATAATAAAAATAAAGGGACAGTAAACACCCTGTAATTACAAAATTAAACGTTCATGATTCAGACAGAAAATGCAATTATAAACAACTTTTTAAATTTAGTTCTCTTGTCAAATTTGCTTTGTTCTTTGTTAAAAAGCAATCCTCGGTGAGCTTAGACACATGCACATTTTATTAGGCATCTAGAAGAAGTGTTAGAAACAATGTTTATAGCACAGTTATACATAGTTGTAAACTCTGCTGCCATAACATCTGTAGCATTCTATGCCAGCAGTGTTTAATGTTGCAAATACTGCTACCAGATGGCTAAAGGCACGTGCTTGTTTCTGAGCACACCTAGGATTACTATTTAACAACGAATACCAAGAGTACAAAGAAAATGAGATAATAGAAATAAATTGGAAAGCTATTTAAAATGGCATGCGCTCATTTAACTTTTTTAGAATAGCGAATGTGTTCTCTAAATGTCATTAAGGGAGTGTTTTTTTGTGTGTGTTTTTTTAATAAATAAATTCATTTAATTTTTTTTAAAAATGCTAGATGAAAATACAAAGTCAGAGTGAAGAGCTGAGCAACTACTACAGTAAGTTTGAGTCGTTCTATATTTTAATTCAAAACACATTTAAAATCTGATAACTCCACAGATTTACTTTAGTGTTGAAGACCATTAATAAATTGAATTAACTTGTGATATGAAATTTACTTTGTTCTCCTGGTATATTTTGTTGAAAAGTAGGCAGGTAAGCTTAGGAGCATGCATATATCTGGATTAAAATATGGCAGCAATGTTAGCACTAGATAGCAGCAGTTTTGCACAATGTATAACACACTGTTAAAAGTATTGTTGCAAAACGGCTGACATACAGTTCTACATATTTTACTTATGTATGCTTACCAACAAAGGATACAAACAGAACAAAGTAAATGTGATAGAGCGTACAATTAAAAAAAAAAAAAAAACATTTTACTTCCATCAGGAAAGAATTTTTTTTTTTTTTAAATACTCTTCTGTAAATGTGACAGAAACAAATACAGTAAAAAAGAAAGAAAAAGGCACAAAACAAAACATGGGCTTAATGTTTTGAGATTGGGAAGCCCACTTGAACCAATCCCTTATGTATTATAAAACATTTAATTTTCCATAGAGTGCTAGAAAGGCCAGCTGGTATAGATGTGATATTGTTACACTTACCTGCATCACAGACATGGTGGGAGGGGTGAGCAGGAAGCAGCCTCAGAGAGATGCTGATCCACACAGTATCATCAGACCTAAGAAGAATAAAACAGGACTGGTTAAAAAAGGGAACACCAACCATCTGCCATTTTTATAAGCAATTCTCTTAACAGTTTAAAAGGGACACTGAACCTCCTATTATCAAATTTTCTTCATTCTCTTGGTATGTAAGTTTAGATGCCGGCCCATTCTTGGTGAACAACCTGTGTTGTTCTTGCTGATTTACCCACCAATTAAGTGCTGTCTAGGGTCTGAACCAAAACTTTGTCTGGCTCCTTAGCTTAGATGCCTTCTTTTTCAAATAAAGATAGCAAGAGAACGAAGAAAAATTCCTAATAGGAGCAAATTAAAAAGTTGCTTAAAATTATATGCTCTATCTGAACCACGAAAGAAAAAAAATGGGTTCAGTGTCCCTTTAAATTAAATGTAATTTACATAGCGTGTTTAAACCCCCTCACTCCTGTGCCTTTTTTTATAAATTTCATTTACATTTTAATAAGACACATACATAAATATTTACATATTTATATTTATTTCTGTAGATATCCATGACCTGAAATACTGTAATAGCTACAACACAGATAGATAAAAAAAAAAAACATGTTACTGAAACCTTGGCATAAGGCATAACAAGCACTATAACTTTTTACTTAATAAACCTGATTTGGCAGAATCATTTGTTTTTAAGAAGGGATTTTTTTAATTCTAACATTGTTCTACTTACTATATTGGTTTATTAATGCATAAATACTAGATTAGTCCATTTTAGTTTCCTGTCGCCCATTAGAAGTCATTTTAGAGTCTCTTCAAAAAAAAAAAAAAAAAAAAGGGGCTGAAATATTAAACACCTTTTGCGTAAAAAAAAAAAAAAAAAGGTGCCAAAAAGTAACTAAATTCTGTAACCTGAAACCGCTGAAAATCAAACTGCTGGTAATTTGTAGCATTTTGAAAACCCTAGGTTATAAAGTTTTGCTTTTTGGTCTGTATATGGAGCGTGGGACAAAGCATAATTATTATTATACTAAGCAAGAGGGGTCCCTTTTATACTTGATGACTGAAAGTCCCCTTTAAAGGGCCACTGTAAGTAAATATTTTCTATGCCTGTTACTAACTAACTACCCCAAATACGCTTTTTATCAATAGCATTTCATTAACATATCTCTACCGTATATCAGAAATCTTGTCTGCAAATTTAATTGTTTTCCAAACCCACTCCGTGGGTATCCTTTGCTCTGTACCAATCCGTTTACAATACCTAGGTTTCAAAATGACGCTTTAAACACAAAGTTATTGGTTTAAGTATTTTGAACATGCAGTGCTGAAAATAGTGGGCAGGATAACGTGACATCATCGGCGAATAAAAGATATAACTTTTAGAACGTTATGAAACTTTGTTTTGGAGAAAATATAGGTCAGTAGGTTTTAATGAATGTTTATTAACTTTAATATGTTAGTTGTTTAGCTTAAAAATTATAACAGAAAGTAACCCTTTAATTGTTCCAAGGGTAAATCCTAGCGTTTCAGAAAGAAAAATGATGCTGAAATCTTATTGGAGGACAATCTGCTTTGGTTGGAAAACTGTCACTAAAATTGATAGTTCCTAACCTTGAGATCGGATTGTATACATATTATGTATAAATTATATATTTCCATTTGAAAAGGAGAGACTGAGGTGATCTCCCCAGGAACTATTTAGTGGGCGCACCACGCTGCTTAACGGACCACCCAGCTAAATTCTAAGCCAATATTTAAGCTAAAATTAGCTTAAAAAGTTTTTCAAATGTGTATTGCACAAAGTATCAATAAATTCATTTATTTTAAATTATGCAATTATTTTGTTTTTCATAGCAACAATTGTTACAATATTACAAAGTATTACACTGCCTCCTCCCAGCTACTGCAGAATGCCACCTCGTTCTAGGTCCCTTGAAAAAGCAAATGCCCACTAATATTCTAGTCCACAATACATGAATAAATAAAAGGTAATGAAATACAGACATGATAAAAGCTAGACCTGTACATTCAGCACTTTTGTTCACTGCTGAATACAGAAGGCGGACGCTCGCGGCATTCAGCTCTTTTTAGAGGTGGATTTCGTCTTATGAAAGTGCAATACACTAAGTAATGGATTTGCACAGATCTTGATGTTTTTTCACTTTCACAAGAAGAAATCCAGCTCTGAAGATATCCAAATAAAGCCCTTTATCCAAACTAAGTGGGACTGGAAGAGGTTTGGATTTTGGAATATTTGCATCTGTAAAATGGGACAGTTTTGAGGGGATGGAACCAAGTGCAAACAACAATATCTTATGTCATTTAGGCAATATTTACATGTCATAGTATATCTTATACACGTAATGTAAAGCAGGGCTCGACAAAACTCGGGCCTGACAGGCGCCTTTAAATTAGGTTCTGGCGCCCTGATATAAAACCCTAAAAATACCCATGGCTCCTCCCATTTGCCCCCCCCCCCCCAATCAACCGATGCCAGCTGCACCTAAAAATCAGACCGGTGAGGCTGGGTCCTTTCAAGGCCACACAGCAGGGAACTATAAGTCCCAGAATGCCGTACGCCCAATGAAAGAGCAATCCAATCTGGATGGATATTGAAGTACAATGCACAGAGACTCTAGGCTGTGCTTTATTTGGGTGCTCAAAATAATGGATGACACAGAGCTTCCTCCCATACGAGAGCATCATGAGCAGGAGCAAGCTTTGAACACTGCGCAAGCTCAGAGATAGATTGGCAGTGCTCTGTGCCGGCACAGGAGTAGTAGGTCTGGATGATCTGAGTACTGGCAGGAGCTAATTAGACACAGGACACTCCGTAACTAGACATATATGCCAGGAGCAGAGTTAATCTGCCAAGCAATGATCTGCAGCCACAAAGTTCTGCACCTTGCACTCTCTGTCTCATTCCCTCTCTCTCCTGGTTTGGCTGACTTTGCACCCACAGGCAACCGTGCTTCAAATGAAAAAAAAAATCCTCTAAAATGGCAAACATTGTTACACCATTCCAATGTGTGTATGTATACGTATGTACACCTAGGATTACCCGGGTAAACCTGACATTACCCAAGCGGCTGTGGGTAAAGCCTGATGTAATGCAATTCCCCCATGTACACTATTGTTTTACCTCTGCCTGTGGGGTTAAAGGAAGGTGCCCAGACGATCCTCTGGCATACACCCCAAGTGAACCTTGGGAAATGAGGTTTACAAGGGGGGCTTTGCACCCCTTGAACCCCCAGAAGGAGGCAAAAGAAAAAAAATATAGTGAAGATGTGTGAATTACAGTGCATTGTATATATGTTTGATGCGGTGACTGGATGCACGCTGAGAAGATTTATCATATTACATCAGGCTTTACCCACAGCCGTTTGGGTAATGTCAGGTTTACCTGGTAAATGCTAGGATTATCCAATTTCTTATTTTATCCGCAACATATATATATATTTAAAATATGATAAAAAAGATTCCTGGCTCCTAGATATTGAAAATATTTGTCAAGCATTGACCTAAAGATATTTTATATCATTTGTATTACATTTGTATGCATAGTACCCTCAGAAAGATAGTACAGTGCTGTAATCAGAAAGTTAATGTGTAATTTTAAATAAATATAAAAACAGAATTTGACGGTAGAGAAGAACCAAAAAGGCCCATCAAGTCTACCCATATTACAAGTTAATTTTTTTCTTTGCATAGCTTAATACATATCCCAGGCATTTTATTAGTTCTTTTACAGTCCCTGTGTTCACCACCTCAATTGGAAGTTTATTCCATGAATCAACCACCATTTGTTAAAAAATGCTTCCTCCCTTTTTTCCTTCATCTGCTACCCTCTAATGTTAGATTGTGACCCCATGTTTTGGCATTTCTTTATTTGTGGAAAATGCTTTGAGCTTCTACTTTATTAAGTCCCTTCATATATTTGAAGGTTTCTATCACAGGGATGTGCAATTTATATTGCCAGACGCCCGGGACATGCAGTTCCGGGCACGTGGATTTTCCCCACCTTTAGCCCTGCTGCGGCCTAGCAGTGCATCGGACCCAGTGTTGTATAAAGAAATGTTCAGTTCACCCATGGCAAGCTGTTTCTCCTGCACGGCAACAACTGGAGCACCGCCTCCCCCCGAGATACTCCCACTCTCCTGCCTCCTCATAAATAATTTATATTCCCTTTGTAAAGCAGGAAGCGCGTGAAAAACATAATTTATGCTTACCTGATAAATTTATTTCTCTTGTAGTGTATCCAGTCCACGGATCATCCATTACTTGTGGGATATTCTCCTTCCCAACAGGAAGTTGCAAGAGGATCACCCACAGCAGAGCTGCTATATAGCTCCTCCCCTAACTGTCATATCCAGTCATTCGACCGAAAACAAACAGAGAAAGGAGAAACCTTAGGGTGCAGTGGTGACTGTAGTTTAATTAAAATTTAGACCTGCCTTAAAAGGACAGGGCGGGCCGTGGACTGGATACACTACAAGAGAAATAAATTTATCAGGCAAGCATAAATTATGTTTTCTCTTGTTAAGTGTATCCAGTCCACAGATCATCCATTACTTGTGGGATACCAATACCAAAGCTAAAGTACACGGATGATGGGAGGGGCAGGATTAAGCGGAAGGAACCACTGCCCGAAGAACCTTTCTCCCAAAAACAGCCTCCGAAGAAGCAAAAGTATCAAATTTGTAAAATTTTGAAAAAGTGTGAAGCGAAGACCAAGTCGCAGCCTTGCAAATCTGATCAACAGAGGCCTCATTTTTGAAGGCCCAGGTGGAAGCCACAGCTCTAGTAGAATGAGCTGTAATCCTTTCAGGGGGCTGCTGTCCAGCAGTCTCATAGGCTAGGCGTATTACGCTCTGAAGGCAAAAGGACAGAGAGGTTGCCGAAGCTTTTTGACCTCTCCTCTGTCCAGAGTAAATGACAAACAGGGAAGATGTTTGACGAAAATCCTTAGTAGCTTGTAAGTAAAACTTCAAGGCACGGACTACATCCAGATTATGTAAAAGACGTTCCTTCTTTGAAGAAGGATTAGGACACAATGATGGAACAACAATCTCTTGATTGATATTCTTGTTAGAAACCACCATAGGTAAAAACCCAGGTTTGGTACGCAGAATTACCTTATCTGCATGAAAAATCAGATAAGGAGAATCACATTGTAAGGCAGATAGCTCAGAGACTCTCCGAGCCGAGGAAATAGCCATCAAAAACAGAACTTTCCAAGATAAAAGTTTAATATCAATGGAATGAAGGGGTTCAAACGGAACTCCTTGAAGAACTTTAAGAACCAAGTTTAAGCTCCACGGAGGAGCAACAGGTTTAAACACAGGCTTAATTCTAACCAAAGCCTGGCAAAATGCCTGAACGTCTGGAACCTCTGCCAGACGCTTGTGCAAAAGAATAGACAGAGCAGGAATCTGTCCCTTTAAGGAACTAGCTGATAATCCTTTGTCCAAGCCCTCTTGGAGAAAAGACAATATTCTAGGAATCCTAACCTTACTCCATGAGTAATTCTTGGATTCACACCAATAAGGATATTTACTCCATATCTTGTGGTAGATTTTCCTGGTAACAGGCTTTCGTGCCTGTATTAAGGTATCAATGACTGACTCGGAGAAGCCACGCTTTGATAGAATCAAGCGTTCAATCTCCATGCAGTCAGTCTCAGAGAAAACATAATTTATGCTTACCTGATAAATTCCTTTCTTCTGTAGTGTGATCAGTCCACGGGTCATCATTACTTCTGGGATATTACTCCTCCCCAACAGGAAGTGCAAGAGGATTCACCCAGCAGAGCTGCATATAGCTCCTCCCCTCTACGTCACTCCCAGTCATTCGACCAAGGACCAACGAGAAAGGAAAAGCCAAGGGTGAAGTGGTGACTGGAGTATAAATTAAAAAATATTTACCTGCCTTAAAAACAGGGCGGGCCGTGGACTGATCACACTACAGAAGAAAGGAATTTATCAGGTAAGCATAAATTATGTTTTCTTCTGTTAAGTGTGATCAGTCCACGGGTCATCATTACTTCTGGGATACCAATACCAAAGCAAAAGTACACGGATGACGGGAGGGATAGGCAGGCTCTTTATACAGAAGGAACCACTGCCTGAAGAACCTTTCTCCCAAAAATAGCCTCCGATGAAGCAAAAGTGTCAAATTTGTAAAATTTGGAAAAAGTATGAAGCGAAGACCAAGTTGCAGCCTTGCAAATCTGTTCAACAGAGGCCTCATTCTTGAAGGCCCAAGTGGAAGCCACAGCTCTAGTAGAATGAGCTGTAATTCTTTCAGGAGGCTGCTGTCCAGCAGTCTCATAAGCTAAACGAATTATGCTACGAAGCCAAAAAGAAAGAGAGGTAGCGGAAGCTTTTTGACCTCTCCTCTGCCCACAGTAAATGACAAACAGAGAAGACGTTTGTCGAAATTCCTTAGTTGCCTGTAAGTAAAATTTTAGAGCACGGACTACATCCAGGTTGTGCAGTAGACGTTCCTTCTTTGAAGAAGGATTTGGGCATAAAGAAGGAACAACAATCTCTTGATTGATATTCCTGTTAGTAACTACCTTAGGTAAGAACCCAGGTTTAGTACGCAGGACTACCTTATCCGAATGAAAAATCAAATAAGGAGAATCACAATGTAAGGCTGATAATTCAGAGACTCTTCGAGCCGAGGAAATAGCCATTAAAAATAGAACTTTCCAAGATAACAACTTTATATCAATGGAATGAAGGGGTTCAAACGGAACGCCCTGTAAAACATTAAGAACAAGGTTTAAACTCCATGGTGGAGCAACAGTTTTAAACACAGGCTTAATCCTGGTCAAAGCCTGACAAAAAGCCTGGACGTCAGGAACTTCTGACAGACGTTTGTGTAACAGAATGGACAGAGCTGAGATCTGTCCCTTTAAATGAACTAGCAGATAAACCCTTTTCTAAACCTTCTTGTAGAAAAGACAATATCCTAGGAATCCTAACCTTACTCCAAGAGTAACCTTTGGATTCACACCAATATAGGTATTTACGCCATATCTTATGGTAAATCTTTCTGGTAACAGGTTTCCTAGCCTGTATTAAGGTATCAATAACTGACTCAGAAAACCCACGTCTTGATAAAATCAAGCGTTCAATTTCCAAGCAGTCAGCTTCAGAGAAGTTAGATTTTGATGTTTGAAGGGACCCTGTATCAGAAGGTCCTGCTTCAGAGGTAGGGACCAAGGTGGACAGGATGACATGTCCACCAGGTCTGCATACCAAGTCCTGCGTGGCCACGCAGGTGCTATTAGAATCACTGATGCTCTCTCTTGTTTGATTCTGGCAATCAATCGAGGAAGCAACGGGAAGGGTGGAAACACGTAAGCCATCCTGAAGTCCCAAGGTGCTGTCAGAGCATCTATCAGGACTGCTCCTGGATCCCTGGATCTGGACCCGTAACGAGGAAGCTTGGCGTTCTGTCGAGACGCCATGAGATCTATCTCTGGTTTGCCCCAACGTCGCAGTATTTGGGCAAAGACCTCCAGATGAAGTTCCCACTCCCCCGGATGAAAAGTCTGACGACTTAAGAAATCCGCCTCCCAGTTCTCCACTCCCGGGATGTGGATTGCTGACAGGTGGCAAGAGTGAGACTCTGCCCAGAGAATTATCTTTGATACTTCCATCATAGCTAGGGAGCTTCTTGTCCCTCCCTGATGGTTGATGTAAGCAACAGTCGTGATGTTGTCCGACTGAAACCTGATGAACCCCCGAGTTGTCAACTGGGGCCAAGCCAGGAGGGCATTGAGAACTGCTCTCAATTCCAGAATGTTTATTGGCAGGAGACTCTCCTCCTGACTCCATTGTCCCTGAGCCTTCAGAGAATTCCAGACGGCACCCCAACCTAGAAGGCTGGCGTCTGTTGTTACAATTGTCCAGTCTGGTCTGCTGAACGGCATCCCCCTGGACAGATGTGGCCGAGAAAGCCACCATAGAAGAGAATTTCTGGTCTCTTGATCCAGATTCAGAGAAGGGGATAAGTCTGAGTAATCCCCATTCCACTGACTTAGCATGCACAGTTGCAGTGGTCTGAGGTGTAAGCGTGCAAAGGGTACTATGTCCATTGCCGCTACCATTAAGCCGATTACCTCCATGCATTGAGCCACTGACGGGTGTTGAATGGAATGTAGGGTGCGGCAAGCACTTTGAAGTCTTGTTAGCCTGTCCTCTGTCAGGTAAATCTTCATTTCTACAGAATCTATAAGAGTCCCCAGGAAGGGAACTCTTGTGAGTGGAACGAGTGAACTTTTCTTTTCGTTCACCTTCCATCCATGTGACCTTAGAAATGCCAGCACTAACTCTGTATGAGACTTGGCAGTTTGAAAGCTTGAAGCTTGTATCAGAATGTCGTCTAGGTATGGAGCTACCGAGATTCCCCGCGGTCTTAGTACCGCCAGAAGAGCACCCAGAACCTTTGTGAAGATTCTTGGAGCTGTAGCCAATCCGAATGGAAGAGCCACAAACTGGTAATGCCTGTCTAGGAAGGCAAACCTTAGGTACCGATAATGATCTTTGTGAATCGGTATGTGAAGGTAAGCATCTTTTAAATCTACAGTGGTCATGTACTGACCCTCTTGGATCATAGGTAAAATTGTCCGAATAGTCTCCATCTTGAACGATGGAACTCTTAGGAATTTGTTTAGGATCTTTAAGTCCAGGATTGGTCTGAAAGTTCCCTCTTTTTTGGGAACCACAAACAGATTTGAGTAAAACCCCTGTCCCTGTTCCGATCGTGGAACTGGATGGATTACTCCCATTAACAAGAGCTCTTGTACGCAGCGTAGAAACGCCTCTTTCTTTGTCTGGATTGTTGACAATCTTGACAGATGAAATCTCTCTCTTGGAGGAGAGTATTTGAAGTCCAGAAGGTATCCCTGAGATATTATCTCTAGCGCCCAGGGATCCTGGACATCTCTTGCCCAAGCCTGGGCGAAGAGAGAAAGTCTGCCCCCCACTAGATCCGATCCCGGATCGGGGGCCCTCAATTCATGCTGTTTTAGGGGCAGCAGCAGGTTTCCTGGCCTGCTTGCCCTTGTTCCAGGACTGGTTAGGTTTCCAGCCTTGTCTGTAGCGAGCAACAGCTCCTTCCTGTTTTGGTGCAGAGGAAATTGATGCTGCTCCTGCTTTGAAATTACGAAAGGAACGAAAATTAGACTGTCTAGCCTTAACTTTGGCTTTGTCCTGAGGCAGGGCATGGCCTTTACCTCCTGTAATGTCAGCGATAATCTCTTTCAACCCGGGCCCGAATAAGGTCTGCCCTTTGAAAGGTATATTAAGCAATTTAGACTTAGAAGTAACATCAGCTGACCAGGATTTTAGCCACAGCGCCCTGCGTGCCTGAATGGCGAATCCTGAATTCTTCGCCGTAAGTTTAGTAAGATGTACTACGGCCTCCGAAATGAATGAATTAGCTAGTTTAAGGACTCTAAGCCTGTCCGCAATGTCGTCCAGAGTAGCTGAACCAATGTTCTCTTCCAGAGACTCAATCCAGAATGCCGCTGCAGCCGTGATCGGCGCAATGCATGCAAGGGGTTGCAATATAAAACCTTGTTGAACAAACATTTTCTTAAGGTAACCCTCTAACTTTTTATCCATTGGATCTGAAAAAGCACAGCTATCCTCCACCGGGATAGTGGTACGCTTAGCTAAGGTAGAAACTGCTCCCTCCACCTTAGGGACCGTTTGCCATAAGTCCCTTGTGGTGGCGTCTATTGGAAACATTTTTCTAAATATCGGAGGGGGTGAGAACGGCACACCGGGTCTATCCCACTCCTTAGTAACAATTTCAGTAAGTCTCTTAGGTATAGGAAAAACCTCAGTACTCGTCGGTACCGCAAAATATTTATCCAACCTACACATTTTCTCTGGTATTGCAACTGTGTTACAATCATTCAGAGCCGCTAACACCTCCCCTAGTAATACACGGAGGTTTTCCAGTTTAAATTTAAAATTTGAAATATCTGAATCCAGTCTGTTTGGATCAGAACCGTCACCCACAGAATGAAGCTCTCCGTCCTCATGTTCTGCCACCTGTGACGCAGTGTCTGACATGGCCCTAATATTATCAGCGCACTCTGTTCTCACCCCAGAGTGATCACGCTTACCTCTTAGTTCTGGTAATTTAGCCAAAACCTCAGTCATAACAGTAGCCATATCCTGTAATGTGATTTGTAATGGCCGCCCAGATGTACTCGGTGCTACAATATCACGCACCTCCCTCTGAGCGGGAGATGTAGGTACTGACACGTGAGGCGAGTTAGTCGGCATAACTCTCCCCTCGTTGTTTGGTGAAATTTGTTCAATTTGTACAGATTGACCTTTATTTAAAGTAGCATCAATACAGTTAGTACATAAATTTCTATTGGGCTCCACTTTGGCATTGCAACAAATGACACAGGTATCATCCTCTGAATCAGACATGTTTAACACACTAGCAAATAAACTTGCAACTTGGAAATACAATTCAATTAGAATAATATTAAAACGTACTGTGCCTTTAAGAAGCACAGAAGATCTATGACAGATGAAATTAATAAATTGAAACAGTTATAGCCTCAATCCTTGTAAACAACACAACTTTAGCAAAGGTTTAATCCCATTAGCAAAGATAACAAATTCTGAAAGCAGGAAACAAATTACAGAATAAACGTTTTTTTATCTCAGTCAAACTACAATTCTCACAGCTCTGCTGAGAGAAATTACCTCCCTCAAAATAAGTTTTGAAGACCCCTGAGCTCTGTAGAGATGAACCGGATCATGCAGGGAATACAATGAGTTGCTGACTGAAATATTTGATGCGTAGTAAAAGCGCCAAAAAACGGCCCCTCCCCCTCACACACAGCAGTGAGGGAGAACAGAAACTGTCAGAAAACAGATTAAGCAACTGCCAAGTGGAAAAATAGTGCCCAAACATTTATTCACTCAGTACCTCAGTAAATGAAAACGATTTTACATTCCAGCAAAAACGTTAAACATAATCTCTAGTTATTAAACAGCTTTATGTATTTCTTACAGTGTAATTCTAGTGAAGTACCATTCCCCAGAATACTGAAGTGTAAAGTATACATACATGACATTATATCGGTATGGCAGGATTTTCTCATCAATTCCATTGTCCGAAAATAAAAGCTGCTACATACCTCTATGCAGATTCATCTGCCCGCTGTCCCCTGATCTGAAGTTTACCTCTCCTCAGATGGCCGAGAAACAGCAATATGATCTTAACTACTCCGGCTAAAATCATAACAAAAACTCTGGTAGATTCTTCTTCAAACTCTGCCAGAGAGGTAATAACACACTCCGGTGCTATTTTAAAATAACAAACTTTTGATTGAAGATATAAAACTAAGTATAATCACCATAGTCCTCTCACACATCCTATCTAGTCGTTGGGTGCAAGAGAATGACTGGGAGTGACGTAGAGGGGAGGAGCTATATGCAGCTCTGCTGGGTGAATCCTCTTGCACTTCCTGTTGGGGAGGAGTAATATCCCAGAAGTAATGATGACCCGTGGACTGATCACACTTAACAGAAGAAATTAGATTTGGATGATTGAAAGGACCTTGTATCAGAAGGTCCTGTCTTAGAGGCAGAGTCCATGGTGGAAAGGATGACATGTCCACTAGGTCTGCATACCAAGTCCTGCGTGGCCACGCAGGTGCTATCAGAATCACCGATGCTCTCTCCTGTTTGATTTTGGCAATCAGTCGAGGGAGCAGAGGAAACGGTGGAAACACATAAGCCAGGTTGAAGAACCAAGGCGCTGCTAGAGCATCTATCAGCGTCGCTGCTGGGTCCCTGGACCTGGATCCGTAACAAGGGAGCTTGGCATTCTGGCGAGACGCCATGAGATCCAACTCTGGTTTGCCCCAACGATGAATCAATTGAGCAAACACCTCCGGATGGAGTTCCCACTCCCCCGGATGGAAAGTCTGACGACTTAGAAAATCCGCCTCCCAGTTCTCCACGCCTGGGATATGGATCGCTGACAGGTGGCAAGAGTGGGACTCTGCCCAGCGAATTATTTTTGAGACTTCTAACATCGCTAGGGAACTCATGGTTCCCCCTTGATGGTTGATGTAAGCCACAGTCGTGATGTTGTCCGACTGAAATCTGATGAACCTCAGTGTTGCTAACTGAGGCCAAGCCAGAAGAGCATTGAATATCGCTCTTAACTCCAGAATATTTATTGGAAGGAGTTTCTCCTCCTGAGTCCACGATGCCTGTGCCTTCAGGGAGTTCCAGACTGCACCCCAACCTAGAAGGCTGGCATCTGTTGTTATAATTGTCCAATCTGGCCTGCGAAAGGTCATACCCTTGGACAGGTGGACCCGAGACAACCACCAGAGAAGAGAATCTCTGGTCTCTTGATCCAGATTTAGCAGAGGGGACAAATCTGTGTAATCCCCATTCCACTGACTCAGCATGCATAATTGCAGCGGTCTGAGATGTAGGCGCGCAAATAGCACTATGTCCATTGCCGCTACCATTAAGCCGATTACCTCCATACACTGAGCCACCGAAGGGCGTGGAATGGAGTGAAGTACACGGCAAGCATTTAGAAGTTTTGATAACCTGGACTCCGTCAGGTAAATTTTCATTTCTACAGAATCTATAAGAGTCCCTAAGAAGGAGACTCTTGTGAGTGGGGATAGAGAACTCTTTTCCTTGTTCACTTTCCACCCGTGCGACCTCAGAAATGCCAGAACTATCTCTGTATGAGACTTGGCAACTTGAAAGTTTGACGCCTGTATCAGGATGTCGTCTAGATACGGAGCTACCGCTATGCCTCGCAGTCTTAGAACCGCCAGAAGTGAGCCCAGAACCTTTGTAAAGATTCTCGGGGCTGTAGCCAAACCGAAGGGAAGAGCTACAAATTGGTAATGCCTGTCTAGAAAGGCAAACCTTAGAAACCGATGATGGTCTTTGTGAATCGGTATGTGAAGGTAGGCATCCTTTAGGTCCACTGTGGTCATGTACTGACCCTCTTGGATCATGGGTAGGATGGTCCGAATAGTTTCCATTTTGAAAGATGGAACTCTGAGGAATTTGTTTAAGATCTTTAGATCCAAAATTGGTCTGAAGGTTCCCTCTTTTTTGGGAACCACAAACAGATTTGAATAAAAACCCTGTCCTTGTTCCATCCGCGGAACTGGATGGATCACTCCCATAATTAGGAGGTCTTGCACACAGCGTAGGAATGCCTCTTTCTTTATCTGATTTGCAGATAGCCTTGAAAGATGAAATCTCCCTTGTGGAGGGGAAGCTTTGAAGTCCAGAAGATATCCCTGAGATATGATCTTGAACATCTCTTGCCCATGCCTGGGCGAAGAGAGAAAGTCTGCCCCCTACTAGATCCGTCGCCGGATAGGGGGCTGTTCCTTCATGCTGTCTTAGAGGCAGCAGCAGGCTTTCTGGCCTGCTTGCCTTTGTTCCAGGACTGGTTAGGTTTCCAGGCCTGCTTAGATTGAGCAAAAGTTCCCTCTTGCTTTGAAGCGGAGGAAGTTGATGCTGCACCTGCCTTGAAATTTCGAAAGGCACGAAAATTAGACTGTTTGGCCTTTGCTTTGGCCCTGTCCTGAGGAAGGGTATGACCCTTACCTCCAGTAATGTCAGCAATAATTTCCATCAAACCAGGACCGAATAAGGTCTGCCCCTTGAAAGGAATGTTGAGTAATTTAGACTTCGAAGTCACATCAGCTGACCAGGATTTAAGCCATAGCGCCCTACGCGCCTGGATGGCGAATCCGGAATTCTTAGCCATTAGTTTAGTCAAATGAACAATGGCATCAGAAACAAATGAGTTAGCTAGCTTAAGTGTTCTAAGCTTGTCAATAATTTCAGTCAATGGAGCTCTATGGATGGCCTCTTCCAGGGCCTCAAACCAGAATGCTGCCGCGGC